>NC_063199.1:13388767-13660745 GCF_017589495.1 Alosa alosa
ATCTTCAACGTCACAACAATTGATTCAAGTCATAACATAAGGAGAGGCCAGTGACCGGTGGACCGCTTGGACATACCTGGTGAGCACGGCCCGGGGCCCGCGGGCTCTGGCATGCATCTTATCCAGCACCATGTGCTTCAGCTTCTGGTAGTACACCGGGCCAAAGTAGATATACGCCTCCAGTGGCTCCCTACGGCATAGTGGCACACAAAGTCATACACATCACTTTAGAGCAGGAGATGCAGGAGTCACCCACTGGGGTGCGGGTCTGTGTACATGCGCTGGCACTGGCCAGGGGTGGGTGTGGCCAATTACCCCGTGATCCCCGAGGTGACGTAGTCCTTGCCCTGGTAGTTGTAGCCGTAGCGAATGAGGTCCTCACACACGTCCTTGACCTTGCTGCCCCCGAAGGCCGTGCCGTAGTGGAACCTGCCGTCCAGCACGCCTGCCTTCCCTGCCAGCAGCTCAATCAGCTTCCCCACCTGGCCGGGGTCAAGGCAGCATTACAATACAGCAGTAGCAAGGACGAGCACCTTACTGCTTCATATTCCAGCCTTATTTCCATAGAGAAGATCCTTCCTCTTCATGTGCCAACACCACATTTTTATTATCTTTTATTTGTCATTACCTGAGTGTAATAACACCCTTATTAACATGTTACTAAACCCAAAAACTGCAGCAACATGAGACTTTGGTACGAAAATATATAATAAGCAGCATCTTGTTGCTGCCATTTTACCTAAGCCTACCACCAATGATGGACAGAACTCATAATAGGCCTGTCTGCCATGGTACAGTAGCAAAACAGTTAACAAAATCACTCAAAGGCTACAGATATGTCTTGCTATAAAACAGGAGTGGCACCTTTAAAAACAACATGAGCCAGTGAGTGTGAGTGGCACAGCAAGAGAGAGTTGCTGTCTATTGCTGACAACCTGCAGTTGAAGTTCAGAGGGGTAAGCCCCGATGATCCTGTCTGATCCGACTAATGATTCCACTATGGTCTGTAACTGAAGTGTGCAAGGGCAAGATATTTCTCGGTGACATTTACAAAAGTCTAAGCTAACAAAATGCAAATATAATACTGAAATACGAATTGGGTTTATCTACGGAGACATCCCTCAATTTTTGTTTACTTTTCCCCAACCAGTGCGGTGAAGTGCAGCGCTACTGGTACCCCAGCACACACGAAGGCTATAAACGCTCTACAAAGTGCCGTTTGTGTAGGTTAGGTAAGCTCTACGCACATTCAACGGAAAAACATTCGTGTGAGGATTTTAGGCTGCACAGATTCAACACAGATCCACAGATCTGGCTAGGTCTGTTTTTGCAGTCAGCAGTGCATGCCTGAAATAAGTGAAGTGGTGGCACATGAAAGCATGACGGCATAAGGGGGGTGGCAGAAATGACGCTTTAGGGGAAATGCTATGAATAGTGATCGATGACTAATATTACTGAAACCACCGTCATAGGGGAGACAAAGACAGTCCGACTCACTCAGAGTCTCACAGTCCCACAGCACAGCACAGCACAGCACAGCACAGCACACATCTTGTGAATGGGTGAGAACAGGAATTGGAGTGAGGAGTTTGGAGGGGGGCATGGTGGGGGTGGGGGCATGGTGGGAACTCATAAAAAAGTGTATCAGCGCTCTGCGTCCCACACAAAGCAGCTGCCATTCATCCCCACACCAGAGGGTCAGGGGCAGGATGAGCCATGGCACCTTTAACCCCACTGCCCCCTGACCATCGAGAGTGGGGTCACGCACATTACACACTGCCACAGGTCAGGTGCATGACTTACTGATGGTTAACAATTTATGTCATAAATAACAGCACCATAATAATGACTTAATAATCACCACAGCAATTTGTGAACACATAAATTCTCTCATACTGAATTGCCTCTGATTGCATCAGGTCTAAGCGGTTCACTTGCATTGCACCATGGAACAAACAAAATGGCTATGCACAAAGCACTTTCTTTCCCTTATTAAAAACTATTCAATTAAACCACACTGTCCACTCTGTAGCATCACATTTGGACTGCACTTACACATGAACACAACAGATCTGGTTGAGGCAACACATAAACCAAAGCATTTTTGAGAGCCTCTGGCCTTCCTAACGTCCTGTCCAGGCAGAGGGCAACTTACCGTCATACGGGAGGGGTAGCCGTGTGGGTTCATGATGATGTCGGGGCAGATGCCCGTATCACAGAAGGGCATGTCCTCCTGAGGGACGATCAGACCACACACTCCTGAGAAGGACAAACACAGAAATGGACATTGTGGTTACATAGTAACCCAAATGACTTTGTACCGTAATGTTTAAAAACAAAGACTTGTGTTTATTCTTAAGTTATGTGTTTCTCCAAGGTACTTTTGTAGACTAATAAGACAAATGAATGGAAATCAGTGGTGACATTGGATAAAATGTTCAGTAAATACAACTTGATTCTTTGTTTTGGGTGCATTGGTATTTTTAAGGAAAAAGACTAAAGATTACAATTCAATCCTTCAATATAATGAATATAAAGCACATGAAAAAACATCTTCATGCCTTCAGAGTGAAATCACTGGGAAATTATTAGGAATGTCTATAGACCCTTTCAACAAGGTAAACAAAAACAATGCTTGAACATTCTATTTGGGCCCCAATCTACTTCCTCTGCATTAAGATAACATATGGAATGTTAAAAAGGAAGTCTTGTGGGGCCAACTATGATGCTGATAATGGAACTCTCTTGAAAGGGTCCATAATAAATATATACTACCATTATTTGACATTTATATTCTGCAGTTATTCAAAACAGTAAATGAACAAAAATGTGAAACTATCTGAAAACAAGTTTTTTTCCAGGTCTTCTAGGATGCCTAGAAAAGCTGTGATCTAAATACTGTACCAATCCCAAAAGCTGGCCCAGCCCTAAGACTGATGTCTGTGGTCCTCGGCTGGACCGGTCTTGTGAGTGTCCTTCAACATATGCAGTGCAGTGAAAAGAGGAGGAGGAGAGGGAGAAGAGTAGTGGAGACTCACAGCGCCCTTACAAACACATGCAGAGAGGAGCTGGAGGAGAACCATTAGACATTCACATGATGGAACAGCCAACGGTAGCGCGCCTTAAGTGTGAACGCAAATGTTTACTGAGGGGCCAGCGCGCGCGCACACGCACACACACACACACCTCGCCTACCCCATGAGCAAACACATCACTGGGCCATTTGCAAGTGCTAAAGAGAGAGGGAGAAAGAGGGGTGCAGGAGGAAGTAAAGGGGGGGTGTAGGGGGGGTGGACGAGGGCTGCTGGGATTATGCTGGACAGTGAGAGGGCTAAGTAAACAGCCAGCACCAAATACAGCTCACAATGAGTGGCAGGCCCAACTACAAAACCAAGCACGCCATTCAGCGACCGCGAGGAGGGAAGAGAGGGACGATGGCCTTTTCGTGCATCAGAGCAGAGCCCGTAGTGGACTTCCCACTGCTGGCCTGGTGCTGCCTTACAGGAGGTTTCACTGACTAGTGCTGAGCAGCTACTTTCCTTGTATCTGCTCCATAATACTTGTCTGGCTGAGAGCTGCGTTGATAGGGGGAGTGGGACAGGTTAAACGTAGAACGTTTTCTAGATGTTACGTTAACGTAGAAATGAAAAAGAGAAACGCTACGACAGCAGAAACGTTGGGAGAATGGTTGAATAAGAGAAGAAAGATGAGAAAGCAAGAAAGAGATAGCATAGGGAGAGAGGTGGTGGAGAGAGCAAATAAGATAACGGTGGAGAAATGCATTGAGACATTGAGATAGAGGGGACAGTGTTCCTGGAGCAGGCATCCACTGGGTTGTTTGTTTTGTGTGAGGGTTAGTGATGAAAGAGCCATGAAATCAGCAGAGAAAAGCAAGACAGGGGCGAGGGTCCACCGCAACCCCCCTACGTCCACCAACACACACACACACACACACACACAGGAGTCCCCTAGATCGTCATTTCCCTAACCTACGCATTTCCCCACTAACACACACACACACACACACGCACACACACACAGAGAGAGAGAGAGTCGAGTCTTCCATCAGCCCTTATTACCATACTTTGGCACCTCACACAATAGAGCCCCCCCCATGCTGACTTTCCCCTGCACAGTAACACTGCCAACACAGCTGTGTCTGAGTACGTACACACACATATATATACAAATATACATAACTGTGTGCACATGTGGGTCACTGGCAAATTATTTGCTGCTCATGCTCTGCTGATGAGAGCTGGTGAGCGCATAAGAGACTAGGAATGATGAGGGAGGGCAGGAGTGGCCGAGTAGCAGAGAAACTCCCTGTCTGCTCACGTGAGGGGCGGTGGGAATGCTTCTCAGGAAAGCTCAACATTAGCTTTAAGGCAGGGCAAGTTATATTAGTAATTAAAAGAGAACAGTATAACTAAAATTAAAAGATAGAAATATTAGAGAATTAAAATAAAGCTCTAATTATATAAAAAGGCCATTAAAAGATTATAATTAAAAGATAAGTAAAATAATCAAAAGAAAATAACAAGAATATGATTGAAGTTTAAGTACAATGGTTTTAAGCTGAATTCAAAATGGCAAGATAGTACATCTGGGGCACATCTAAGATCATCTGGCAGTTTGTTCCAGTTGCATGCAGCATTACAGCAAAATGCTGCTTCTCCTAGTTGACTTGCATGCTTGAAAAGCTCTAAGTTTATACTCTTTAAAACCATATTAGAGATGCATTCTGGCCCTAACCAGGGAGTTGAAGAAACCACTGGCTTCTCAAATCATTTATTTGCTCTCAGCATTGACACAGGGAGTCTACTGGGCTGGAGTCACTGGGTCAGAGAAACAGACGTATCTGTGCATCATCTGCATAACTATGGTACTCAAGTGTTGTCTTGTGGAATCTGGCCCAAAGTTAGAATATTGACATTGAACAGAAGAGGTCCCAAGAGCTGACCCCTGGGGGATTCCACATGTCACAGCCACACCATCAGCTTCATAACTTCCAATGGGGACAAAGTAACTTCAGCCTTCTAAATGAACTAATCAAGGACTGTACAAGAAAGTCCTACTCAATTTTCCAACCTGTCTAACAGTACACTACAATCTACATAATCAAGTGACAGCAGAAAAAAAGGCAAAGCCCACACATCTGAAGCAGACATTAGACATGGATATGGAATTCTCTGCTGAACTACACATATGAAAAGACACAGAGGACAAGACAGTGTGTGGTCTTTCATCATTCTCTATCCATCTAGAAATAGGTATCAAAGCTAGGTAGCTCCTGAAAGTTGACCAATGTTTGGGAAGTACCTGACAGTTCTGTTGAAAGCATACAAAAACCACAAATAACCTCCAAGTAGCTTACAAAAATTTGAAAATGAGAAAAAAGCTATTTAAACCTGATCTGTTGGAAGAAATAATAGTGACAAGCTTTTAGTAATGCTTTGTCCTATCCCAACAGTAATGCTTGGTCATTTTCCACTCAAAGCTCCTACGCAGCACAACTCAGACGTGCCGGTGATGAGTGGCCCGTTTACCCCTATAGATGACCCTTGCCTGACCTCTGTGTTGAGGTGCCACAAGCATATTGCTGTCAGGGCCGGTGACTGGCTATCCCAGTGCTTGTTCATTATTAGCTGGGTGAATTATGCATGGCGCCAGTTAGCTTTCTGATTAAAACATCAGGCTGGCCCTGCCTTTGTGGAGTAGCCATGAAACAATGGGGGTGGTGAGCTTTTTTTCCTTCCCAGGAGCGGCCTACAGCACTGCTGTGGTGGTGTGAAACATTTGCATAGTCTGGCTCCGGACAAAGAGCCAATTAATTGAAAAATGGCCCCTCGAGAAGCTGAGGGGTGTGTGTGTGTGTGTGTGTGTGTGTGTGTGTGGGGGGGACTTACTAGACTTACTTTTCTAAGTAGGACTAGTGTTAAAACTACACTCTCACACACAAACAAACAGAAACAACTAAAAATGGCTCATACAACCCCAAATCAGAAAAAGTTGGGACGTTGTGTAAAATGCAAATAAAAACAGAATGTGATAATATACACGTCTCCTATACCCAGCAAAAAGAACATAGACAAAATATCAAATGTTTAAATGAACATTTGGACTATTTCATGGAAAATATGTTCATTTTGAATTTGATGCCAGCAACATGTTTTAAAAAAAGTTGGGAAAGGGAATGTTTACCACTGTGCTGCTTCACCTCTTCATTTAACAACATTCTGGAAATGTTTAGGAACTGAGAAGATCAGTTGCTAGAGTTTTGAGAATGAAATCTTGTCCCATTCCTGCCCGAGATAGGTTTGCAGTTGCTCAACAGTATGGGGTATTCTTAATCATGTTTTTCATTCCATGATGCACCTAATTTGACAGACTCTGTCTGCAGACAGGCCATTTTAGCACCTGGACTCTTACTCTATGGAGAAATACTGTTTAAATATGTGCAGAATTCATTTTGCCATTGTTTTCCTGAAATATTCAAGGTCTTCCCTGAAAAAGACATTGCCTGGATGGCAGTTTATGTTGCTCAAAACCTGTATACATCATTCAGAATTGATTGTGCCTTACCAGATGTGCAAGATGGCCATGCTGTGGGCACTAATGCTCCTCCACACAGTCATAGATGTTGGGTTTCAAACTAAGCACTAAGCAATATGGATAGGCTGGATACTTGGATAGGCCCTGTACTCTTTAGCCCAGATGAGTCTATGATTTCCAAAAAGAATTGCAAATTTTGATTGGTCTAACTACAGGACCTTTTTCCACGTTACCTCAGTCCATTTTAAACAAGCTCAAGCCCAGATAAGACGGTGGTATTTTCTGTATCATGTCTAAATAAAATTTTGTTTACAAAAAAAAGTTTACACTGGCTTTTCTGAACTCAGTATCAAACTGTGCACATAGACAATAGTTATCAGAGGCTTTCCCGAGCCCATTCAATTTGTTTTTACAGAAACAGGTCTGTTTTGATGCAGTGCCATCTGAGGTCCAAAAGACCACGATCATCCAATATTGTTTTACAGCCATGTTTCCCTTGTTTGCAAAGATTTCTCTGGATTCTCTGAATATTATCATATTATATTATGTACTATAGATGATGAACTCCCAAAATACTTCACAATTTCATGTTAATAAGCATTGCAATTACATTGTTTACATCATTTGTCCACACAGGTTTACACAGAGTGCTGAATACCCCTACATTTTTACTTCTAAGAGACCCTGCCTCTCTGGGATGCTCTTTTTCATACCCAGTTATATGCCAGTTACCCTAATTAGTTATGAAACAGTGCTGAACAGTGTAGTTCCCACCTTTCTGTCCGTGTCGGCTGCTGAACTTGTCTCCGATCTCGGGCCGCCTGGTCTGCCGCAGCAGGATCTTGATGAGGAAGGCGTCCTCTGCATTGGAAGAGATCATCACCTTCTCAATGTACGAGTCTGTGGAGCCCTTGTAGCTGCAACACACATAAACACCTCACTTCAGCCTGAAACAATGATAGGAAACACTTCAGCTGCTATTAGGAGTCAAAACAATGTCCTAAGGGAGTGAGTGTGTGGTAAAAACAGTCTAGCAGTTGTGTGTGTTTGTTTACGTGTGTGTATTCTTACGTGATTGGCACATCCCGGTACTGTGGTTGACCAGGCTGGGCAGTGCCCTCCAGTGGCGTCTGGGTGACGGTGGGCATATACTTATTCACCAGCACCTGCTTATTCTCCACCTTCTCACCTGAAACACACACACACACACACACACACACACACACACACACACACACACACACACACACACACACACACACACAGAGAGAGTGAGTTAGATAATATCTGGACTGAGTTCCTGGTGCACTGTTTTCTCTTTATTAAAAGTGCTCACCAGGGGAGCAGATGCCATCAGCATCCAGGATGCTGTGCCTCCAGATGGGCTTGCGGGTCTCTGCGTCCAGCATGGGACCCATCACCTTGTCAAACGTCTGGTTAGTGTAGCGCTTCAGAGTACACTTGGCATTCTTGTAGACCAGGCACCGGCCAAACCCTGAGAACATCAATCACACAGCCATGAGGGACCGGGCAACTGCTGCAACAACATGCACCAAACGGCTAGTGGGATCCAGATCAGACACAGGTGAAATCAGCTGAATTTGAAATATCTGTTTTTTTTTCTTTTGTAAGCTTTTGTGCCCCCCCACCCCAAGTTCCAAAAACGTCCTACTTCCGGTGATTTTTCACATAGATGTCCGTTTCTCGAGGTCACCGTACTGTCGCTACGAAAACCCCTCGCAGCCAACAGCTAAAGCAGCCAGGTAGCTACAGCGCTACACTCTGGAGGCATGAACAAGGGGGCTCATGAATGACTACTCAGTGACCTCGGGAAACGGAGATCTATCGCCATTGTCCTTTAAGGTCCTTTGATAGCATTTGAGATGAGAGGGAGTGCCAAGTAACACCTAATAATATCATGCTGTTTAATAACAGATTCTCTTTCCATTATAGGATTGGTCAGCTTTCAATATTTTCCAGGTCATCGGTTTCTCCCTTTCAAGAGAGACCCTGCTCCGGGTCAGTGGGCCAGCACTGCCCTTTCCTCTCACCTCGGTCCAGAGAGGCCTTGTTGAGCACCAGCGCGTCCTCTATGTCGTAGCCACTGTAGCTCATGACGGCCACCGTGGCGTTTTGGCCAGCCGGGAGCTTCTCAAAGTCGATCAGCTCGATGGTCTTGGTCTTCACCATGGGTTTCTGAGGGTAGGCCAGCAGGTACATAAGCGTGTCTATGCGGTTCCTCTGATTATAGCCGATGGTGCCTGGAAGTCAGAGCGACAAGAAGATCATTAACAGGTTTAAAATGCTTTCTGCAATGCATCACACCACAGAGGTGTCAGAGAACAGGCATTCAGTCAGGATCTTCAAGCCATGGTGTCACAATGGAAGTGGCCATTCATCCTGATTCAAAGGTGGTTGTAGATTTGGACTACAACCTGATGTAGACCTGATGTGTCCCTGCTCAACCAGAAGCAGATGAGCACACCAATAACTTGATTGAATAACTTCATGAGGAAGTTTGTATTTCCAACGAATCAACAGTACTCCCTTCCCAGATGGCTTTGACTTCGATAATCAATCAATCAGCGTGCTCAATAGGTGTGGCAGAGGCATAATGCATGTAGCACAGGGCGGGGGCGACCGGATCAGAGAGACTCAGAGACACTGGGACAGATTTAACCAGCAGATAATCCTTTTGGAGACGCCATCGCCTGTCACACAGCCCATCCAGCAGCTGAATGCAGGCCTCGCTTGAGTGGTTTCACCCCACGGCTGAGGGGATGCATCTCTAGTGGCAGAATGTGCTTAAGCTACTTTGTTTTGTTGTGTGTGTGGGGGGGGGGGTAGGTAGTGTGTGGGGAGATTGTGTTTGGGGGTGGGGTAGGTAGTGTGTGGTGCTGTTAGAGTATGGAGCAGCAAAGCGGGGCAGTTTATGGCACAAAAGCCTCCGCCCCTCGGGCCTTGACATTTGTCAGATGCTATTACTGCACAATCAGGCTACAAGTTCAGATCCTGCCATTATGGGCCAGGGGCCACACAGATGTATTTGCACATGTATAGGCCCTGTCCACACACACAACACACACACACACACACACACACACACACATACACACACATACACACACACACACACACACACACACACACACACCAGAGGGCACTGGACCAAATAAAGTTGCGTTCCCTGTGGTTATTTGTAAAGGTCTGTGAGGGGGAGGGGAGGGGATGCGGAGTGGAGAGAGGGAGCTGAATGGTGATGGTGTGCGGCGGCCCAGAGCTCTGGGGTCGTGTTGGTAACGGGGGCTCCCGCCGCCCTCGGCCCCTCTCGCAGCTGAGCATACTGACCCCCTGGACGGGGGGGTCAAGACAATGTCGGTGGCCCGCTCGAGAACAGCGGCGGGGGAGAGGGCCCCTGTGCACACAGCACACAATAGGGCCCCTACGCAAGCACGTCAATGCTTGGTGTGAGTCTGTGTGCGTGGACACACAAACATTATGATGAGTGTGTGCACTGGAGTGGGTGAAAGTCTGTACATAAGGATATGCAGGAGTCCAGTGATTGTCACAGGGAACAAAAACAATACTGGTCTAGTGTGGGTGAGTCCTTCTCGCCGGTGTGTTGTGGAGAGTGCCATGTTACAAAGTTAAAACACTTTGGTTTGTCTGTAGGGACCCTCTCCACAGTATCACAGCAGTGTAAGGATATGTTGAGCCTGGCTTAAAGTAGCGACTTACTTTGACGTAGTAAATTTTTGCCTCCATGGCAATCGCTATTTGACATTTCACTGCAAATACATATTACAGTTTAACTACCTCATCAACGCTGTTAAGTTATGAGTTAACGCTGTTAACTCCAACGACCGTCTACACTACACTAAAATAGACCCGAGGTTGTTGTTAGATCAAACTTTTCTTTTAAAGTAATGTATGACTTTTGTAAGACTTACAAAAAAATAATTGTAAGTCGCTTTCGACAAAAGCACCTGCATAAACATACACATAAACATTTTCACATACATCATACACTAATCATCAAAGCGTCGGTGCCTTACCCATGGCTTGCTTGCCCATAGCACACTGGTAGGTGTTTCTGGGCGACTGGTTGTGATGGGGGTACGGGATAAGGCCTGCACACACACCCAGCAGAGTGAACGGCTCAATCTCCAGATGTGTGGTAGTCCTGGAACGAACAACACACACACACACACACACACACACACACACACACACACCTTCAGGAGAGTGCTTAACACCTAATTTGGGCTGAGTGGGTTGTTCAGCAACAGCATGAGACAGAGAAGAGGCCGTGCAGAGGACTCCACTCCATACAGAAGCTCAGGACTTACTTGGTGATCATGTGCTCATACAGTGCGATGCTGCAGTCGTTCTCCTCATTCACATCCAGATACTCCACTAAGCTCTCATGCAGGAAGTCCTCAAAGTTCCTGAGGGGGAATGGGAGACCGTTGTAAACTGTTAATACATCATCTTTACTAAACACGCCTCATTCCTTATAATACATCCATATCAAATGCACACATTTCATATTCAGTGAAATTCACCTTATACAAAACTTGGAACATCAAGCCACAAGTGAAATGGAAGCCCAACAAGAATTGTAATCTCTAGTGCAAGACTATGCTAAGGGCTGCTGGATTGTATGAGGGTGGCGGTGTGTGTAAGGCGAGAGAGCAGCACCTGTAGCCCTGAGACAGCTCCTCAATGTGTTTGTTCTTGACAGCCGGCTGGCCGTTCTTCACTATGATGTAGGGCCTGAAAGAGAGCGCGCGCACACACACACACACACACAAAGAGGCGTCTGAAAGAGAGGACCCGCTCACAAAGCCAGCGGAGACTAAACGCCATGCAGGGGCACAGAACACAGACAGATCATAAACGCTTGGCACGCTGGCTTTGGGAACGCTGATGATGGAGGTGCTGATAACATCACACACGCCTCAATGTGGAGAGAATGCAAGTGCATAGACAACCACGCATTATCAGCAGAGAGATTGGCTTGTAGCCAACAGATAAACGTCTGCACGCCAATCATTACATAAACAACAGACTGTGGCTAATAGATAAGTAACATTGTATATAATATTGAAGTAAGATTATTGATTGTGGAAATGATGTAGTATGCTCATCATTATATATGAGAACCTCACCCATCTTAAACAACAGAGAATAATATTTATAATCTGTGAGGGATTAATCCACTAATTCGGACTGACGCTTCACACTTCCAGCTGAAGTCAGATCTTGGATAACTGCTCCTCTCAGTCTTAATATTAACTTAGTGATGCTTAACTACACAGCTGAATGAAGCATGATTTATTGCATGCATCTGTATAAATTACATGGATCATGAGGTCAATATTTATGTCTAAATGAGTATGGAGGAAATTATCTGATGAATGTATGTCACGAACAATGACATTAACAGTATAACAAGTATATTATGAGTAAATATACTGTATACGTGAAAGTGTCCTTACATTGGAGGACCCGTGAGCACTTTCGCACTTGTCTTTAACCTACATACTGATCCATGCTATCCTCTTAACCTACATAATGATCCATACTCTCCTCTTAACCTACATAATGATCCATACTCTCCTCTTAACCTACATACTGATCCATACTCTCCTCTTAACCTGCATACTGATCCATACTCTCCTCTTAACCTACATACTGTTCCATACTCTCCACGTCTAAACCAACGTGGTGGCAGTGATTAGGTTTCACTCGCGGTGGTTCTCGCCCGGTCAGCAGCACATACCTGCACAGCCTTCCCCCGTCGGAGGAGATGTAGACGCAGCGGTCGGTCAGGTTGGTGGAGATGGACACAAACTCGTTGATGAAGCCTGCTCTCCGCATCAGCCGGAAGGTGTTCACCAGCTTGGAGTGGTCACGGATCACACCCAGGATATTACCTGCAGGGAGAGGGAGACAGGGGTCAGTGTCTGTTCTGGCTGCCATACCAACAGGGCTGGCTCTTTGGGCATTGCTGTCAGGGTGCAGGACTATCACACTATAGACCCAGGGTAGAAGTGTGGTGGCTGTTAGCTCCATTTACTACAGAGATACACACATCACATCACATCACATCACATCACATCACATCACATCACACACACACTATACTTGAGCTACACTGTTGGTACAGTATGTGAGATGGATAGTGCATAGTGTATACTAATGACACAGTCCTCAGCAGTGGTCTGCCAGCATACACAATGAATTTGCAGCTTACATGAGAGGTGCTTTTTGAAGCAACACTGAACTGGGTTTCTGTGTGTACACATTTATGATTGTGTGCAGTTGTGTGTGCACATATACAGTATGGGTATGTCTGTGTGTGTGTGTGTGTGTGTTTCTACTGCTGCTGCTTTGACACCTGCTGCTGTTAATTAATTAAGCAGGGAGGCAGCTGGTTTAACGACACTTTATCAGTGCTTTAGAAAACATATACATTAATTAATACTGAAGCGGCTGTCCTACGCAACATGACATTGAAAGCTAATCTTCAGGGAGCTGGTTAGCTCTGTGGTCCAGAGGTTGGCTGGACTTTTAATATAAAAGGATATTCTTTCTTTATTTTTTCTAAAAGACTTTAGCTTCAATCTTTTTGAAGGCAACCTCTTTATGCAAAGCAGTATTATTAAATTATGAGCAATTATGAACACGTCTTTTAGCATTTTCAAATAATAAAAAACTGATTCTCAGTGAGTTTGAGTGTGTGTGTGTGTGTGTGTGCACGTGTGTGTGTCTTCACCATTGAGAAAGACGAGGAAGACGCTGGGGTAGGAGAGCTCCTCTCCACACAGCAGGTTGACGTCCTCTACGCCCAGGTTGAAGGCCAGCTTGATGATGGGCCCATCCTCCATGTCTGTAGTGATGTGCGTCATCAGGGCCAAGTTCTTCACCAGGCCACAGGCCTAAAGGACACACAAACAGCGGCCTCAAACAACCCCCACGACAAGTCATCAACCAAGCCCTACTGCAGCTGAAAGGCTACTTTGAAAAACCATGAGGACAGGGTGTATCATTTGTGCATTCACAATCCATCACATTAATGGCTGTCCAGTTGCTCTGTGTTGCACTTTTGGAGCGGACCTGTGCAGGCTACACTGACTCCGCTAAATCACCGCTACAATTCAACACAACCCAACTGGAAAACGACTACTATTTACAAAACTGATCATGTAGCACTTAAAACAAATCATGCTCAACAGCCCAGAAGTTACAGTGACTTGTGGAGGTCCTACTGTATTCCTGTGGTAGCTGCATGGGAACTCTGTTGTAATACAGCTTAAAAAGCACATTGTCCAGTGAAGCTTGATGAGCTCTTTCAGAGAGGGGTCTGACAAACTAGACATTAACGGATGCAATAGTGCTTATACATAGAACACACTCATCTACATATTTAGCTCTCCTGTGCAGAAGGTGGGTGGCGTGCATGCTGGAACCCTGTAGTCCAACTCAGCCCCCTTGGTCAGCCACAGCAGGAGGATGACTCACCTCTCCCTCAGGTGTGTCGGAGGGACACAGCATGCCCCACTGGGAGGGCTGCAGCGAGCGCGGGCCGCTGACCTTTCGCGTCTTCTCAAACTGGGAGGAGATACGCGTCATCATGCCCAGGGCCGAGATGAACGACAGCCGGGACAGTACCTGCGTCACGCCCTGCCTGTCCATCTTAAACCTCTTAAGTGACCAGTTCCCCTACAGAGAGGGAAGAGAGGAAACAAAAACAGTGGGTGGGAACAATCAGGCAGGAGAAGCAGAGGATGAAAAAGAGGGAAAAAAAAAGATAGCATGAGGTTTATTTAGCTAACATGGCAGACAGAGAGATGGTGAGTCTCAGGAATAGCTGCTCTGCTGTGCTCAGAGTTCTGAATCCACAACGTAACAAGAGAGTTACTGCTGGGCTACTCCAACTCACTGTGGAGATGGCGTTGACCATGCCGTTGGTGATCTGGTCCTGTCTCATGTGCTTGACCACGTCGAACTGAGCAGCTCGCTGCTTGGGGATGATCTGGTCAGCGATCTTCTTCAGCTCCGTGTTGAACTTCTTAAACAAATCCTCAAATAGCAGGGACAACAGCTACAGAGAAGAGGGACAGGAGAGAGGAATGAACAAGACTGTTGAGTAGAATAAGCTCAAACTACACCCCCATGCCAGTCACTCAAGCAATGTAGTCCAACAATTTAACTGTTTTAAAAGTAAAAGTACACAGAAACACCGGGGACATAGACAGCAAATCACAGAATGACGCACTGATCGAAAGCCTAGGTGGCCCAATAGTGTAGCAGGAAATAGTTCAGGGTGAAGCAGACTTTCAGCGATCACACAAACTGAGATGTTGTGGGCCTCCAACTTCCCACACTAACTCAACTCATCAACTGCTGAACTTTTAATAGCTGATTAATCTCTCAGGTGCTGCAACGCTCGAGAAACTCACGGCGCCACCAACGCCGACGGCGTGCCACCATCTCTCGAGCGGCGTATTCATCCGCCGCCATTCACATGGGCCCATCTGGCTCGGGGCGACATCTCATTCTCCCCTTATCGGCTTGCCGGCCGCGCAGGCCGATTTAATTAACAGGTGTCCCGTCAGAGCGATAAGCTTAACCTGGACCCTCTCCCAGGGCATTCAGCACTCTGAACAGGGTCTTCGCAAAGCACCCTCTTCATCTCGCCTCATTCCACTCTCACCCTCACCCTCACATATTTGCATACATCAAAACAAGCAGCGGTGGAAAAATTAATAAAGAAATTAAGCTCTCGCCGCACAGGCGGGCCAATTAGTTGAATGTCAGGGAATCGTAATTGCGTAGTGAGGAGATTGTGTGTGTGTGTGTGTGTGTATGTATGTGTGTGTCACTGTATGTGTGTATGTGTGTGTGTGTGTGCGTGTGTGTGTGAGTGTATAAGCCCCGGCTGAAAAGGGACCCTGCAGCTTGCACCCACCCCCCAGTTCCATCCGAGCCCTCGACCAAGAGGAGGTTGGCAGTGTTGTGGGTGTTGTGGTGGTGGGGGGGTTGGAAATTAAAAGCCCGAAGACAGACATAATTACATTATCAGAGCCTGGCTCACTGGATTAGCTCAATCGCTGGAGTCAATGGCGACGCTCTCTTTGTGGCAGCGCCGCTTTAAAGAACCCTGACGCTGGGCTTGCACTGGCGCCAGCCCCCCGGATTTGGTGCCACAAGATATCTCTTAGCCCACCAACCCCCCAACCGCACCCCCCCTCACCAACTCCAGAGGCGACAAAAGCACCACACCGCCTGGGAACGAGGGATGGAGGACGACAACAAAAACAGGCAAACAAAGCAGTGGGAAGAAATAATGAAGGTATTAATAAAGACAGAAAGAAAGAAGGAGAGAAAGGGAAAGAGAGGAATAAAGGAAAAGGAAGAATAGAGACAAAGAGGCAGGTGAGAGATTAGGGGGGGGGCATATCTGCTGGCGCATGCCTGTAATCAACAACCATCAATGAATGTGTATCTGAGTGTGTGTGTGTGTGTGTGTGTGTGTGTGTGTGTGTGTGTGTGTGTGTGTGTGTGTGTGTGTGTGTGTGTGTATGTGTGTGTGTCACTGTATGTGTGTATGTGTGTGCGTGTGTGTGTGAGTGTATAAGCCCCGGCTGAAAAGGGACCCTGCAGCTTGCACCCACCCCCCAGTTCCATCCGAGCCCTCGACCAAGAGGAGGTTGGCAGTGTTGTGGGTGTTGTGGTGGTGGGGGGGTTGGAAATTAAAAGCCCGAAGACAGACATAATTACATTATCAGAGCCTGGCTCACTGGATTAGCTCAATCGCTGGAGTCAAGGCGGCCGCGGCTCTTTTGTGGCAGCGCGCTTAAAGAACCCGCACGCTGGCGCTTGCACTGGCGCAGCCCTCGGATTTGGTGCCGCCGCATATCTCTTAGCCCACCAACCCCCCACCCGCACCCCCCCTCACCAACTCCAGAGGCGACAAAAGCACCACACCGCCTGGGAACGAGGGATGGAGGACGACAACAAAAACAGGCAAACAAAGCAGTGGGAAGAAATAATGAAGGTATTAATAAAGACAGAAAGAAAGAAGGAGAGAAAGGGAAAGAGAGGAATAAAGGAAAAGGAAGAATAGAGACAAAGAGGCAGGTGAGAGATTAGGGGGGGGGCATATCTGCTGGCGCATGCCTGTAATCAACAACCATCAATGAATGTGTATCTGAGTGTGTGTGTGTGTGTGTGTGTGTGTGTGTGTGTGTGTGTGTGTGTGTGTGTGTGTGTGTGTGCGAGTAATTCAGTCTGGAGGCAGCGCTACAATTTTATTAACAGAAGTTTATGTTCCACTTCAACAAATAGTTTCCAAGTGTGCTGGGCTGTTTTTGGTCACCCTACGCCATATTGGCTGCTCGTTATCTTTAGACAAACATGGCTGGGGTGGATGCTGCAGTGATGCTGTAGAGATACACCTCATTGCTTCACAGAGGGATAAGGGCAGCGGGAAACTAATGAAGGAACCATCACAGGGACACACTCACCTGGCCAGCCAACTCCAGACGCTTGTTGCCATAGTAATCGCGGTCATCAACTTTGTTGTTCCCCTGGGCCAGGATGACCCTCCGCACCATGACGGCTAGATAAATACACTTCGCCCGGAAGTTAAACTCTTTCACCTGGGAGAGACAGTCGATATTTAGAGCTGATGAGAATACTGAGAATCTGTGTGTTTGTATGTGTGTGTGTCTGTGTGTATGTGTGGTGGGGCTACTTACAGGTACGTGGGTGAGGATGGTTGAGGCCAGCAGTTCTCTGGCCTCCTCCATCTTGGTTTTCTTGGGTCCACCCCACATTCGCTGTCGTCGTACTTTGTTCCCGATATACTTCAGAGCCTAAGCACAGACACAAAGACAGACAAATGAACAGAAGAGATGTTTGGATCCCACAAGAAATCTTGTAAATGCCTTAATAAACCTTCATTTATTGACTGGCTGTAAATCTTGGTCTGGTGCTTGTTTTCCTCAGTAAGAAAGAGCAGTGACAAAAGGACTGGGGTTTAATTACTGACTTAGGTGAAAATGGTAATGGATCATGCTGTCTTTTTGTGCCTTACATCATGGTGCCACTAATCATGTCTAACAAAACCCAGTTGCCATGGAGAGGTGGTTCAAAAATGCAACATTCCAGGTTGTTTAATAAGAAGCTCACTGGATGCACCTGCCAACACTCAAGACAGTGGCAGAGGTTCCAAGGCAGTTCCTGAAGACTTGACAGGCCTTTAGCACACATGGATGTCCACAAACACACACTCCACCTGAGTCAGCGCTGGCCATGCATGCTGACTGGTCGGCTTTGGCACATGGGTCGGAGGTCACTGTGGCGGTGGGCTTCTCCTGCAGACCACCCACACTGAGCCGCTGACAGCAGTGGGCAGCAGTAGCAGCTCACAGGGGCTCCCTGCCACACTGACCCTCCCCAATGCCACTTGCCCACAAAAACAGCACCCGTCAGGCAACATGGGCTTATTTTTTTTCCAGTGCCCAATTAAGTCCATGCCCAATTTAATTTGCTATGGGCTTCCCATCCCATTAACTGAGGATGCAATTTCATCCAAAAGTCCTAAATCCAAAAATGTGTAGGTAAATCACCACCTAATGTGACACAATAATGTTGTCACTATTATTAAATTACCGACCACATATTCATTTGGTACAAATAAAGATAAAACTTCTTTAAGAACTTCTTTAGGTGGGTACACATGCTGACTTCGCACTGGATGTTAAATTACCAGTGTAGTTTTCCAGACACTGAGAAGCTCTACATGAATCAATAAAGACATGTCATTTTTCAGCCTGCTACACCAGTGGGCTGTAATCACATATGGCTGTGACCATGTGTCTTGTCCTCTGGACAATGAGGCAGGTCACGCGGCCTTATCGTATAACTCATTAAAGCCCTGTAGAGCACAATGAGAGCATAACCGCGGGGACGGGGCACGTGAGCGCTAAGCAGACATTCAGAGGGGCTCAGACAGGGGTTGCTAGGAGGCAGGGATGAGCACAGCTGTGGATGCCCGCTCACCCTTCGAGGAGGTAGAGGTCTGAACCTCGCTCTCATGTGCTAAAATACCACCAGGCTGAGTAATGGCTCCAACACATGAAAGCTTTTTTTCTCTTCTGTTTGTAGAAGATAAAATAATGTATTTTAGGTTTTATTAATGTGTGAATGAATATTCTCACCATCAAACAAACAGACCATTTCCCACTTCATTCTTTCCTGTCATCATAAGGAGACCCTGACATCCTTGACATCCAGGCCTAAAAGCGGGGTCTAGGATTTAATGTCAAACTTATTCAATGTCACTCCAAAGGTGTGTGTGTGTGTGTGTGTGTGTGTGTGGGTGTGTGTGTGTGTGTGTGTGTGTGTGTGTACCTGAGTCTGTGTGAAGATCTGGGCCTTCTGGCACTCCTCCAGACTGGGGCCGAAGGCAGCCATCACATGCTCCTCAGTGCCGATCATCTGCACAATCTCCTGGTCACTCTCCACACCCATCGCCTGGCAGGACACACAGGAGAGGAGGGGGAGGAGATGGTGGAACAGGACTTAAGGCAAGGAACATTTGCAAATAATTTACAAATCTTAAGCAACACAGCCCAATTCAAATTCAACTGCGCCAGAACACTTTAAGCTCTCATGGAAGAAAAAATAAGGGACGCCGTTGTAGTAGACCTTCTTCGAGTAAGAGTTGAGGAAGGAGGGGACCTGCATATATCTAGAGGGGAAGACAGGAGATTTTTTTAAGGTTTTGTCATAAACAAAACAAAATACGTCAAAGGTTGGCTTGTGGTTCGTACACTAATCAGGCAGGAATGCAAATTAGAATCCAGGACGGGAAGCAAATGAGACTACCATAGTAGATGTAGGCATGGGTAGAGGAACAGGTGAGATTTAAATACTTCACCACTATAAAGCACGAGCTCATCCACCTGCATTTACCTCCAAGACCACATACACAACAATTAATGAAAGCTAATTATATATCAGCATAGAGCCACATACAAGGCTGCTAAAGCAGGTCCAGATTTCATTACAGATCAGTGGGTTAGGGGTGTGTGTGGACTCATATCACAAACCAGGCAGAATATCTGTGTCGAGCTCAAAGGCAGAGGCAGAGGAAAGCAGAGCTCGGCTGGCTGGAGTGGAGAGGGGAGTCCCAGGGTTCCCTGACATTTGCTTATGCTAATGGGGCTGTGTGGGAACTCTGGAGCTGGAGCTGGGTGCGGGGGGCAACGCAGGCTCAGGCTCAGGGCTGAGAGAGCAGAGGGGTCTGGCCCTTCTGAAGGCTCCCTGGAGCAGGGGCTCCCAGGCCTGAGTGCAGAGTAAACACTCTAAACTGACACTTAGCTGCCAATTTAGCCACGGAGCCATCAGAGCGGTCAGAAGCTGCATTCCCATATGGATGAAGAGTGCAGTGGGCTCTTGATGCGCTCACATGGATCTACAGGTGCGGGCGCTAATTAAAAACCGCAGGTCAGGATAGAACAGCCACCAACAGATGAATGGATTCCCATTAGGGCATAGGAACATATGGAAGAGAAAATCTTAATTAGCCTGAGACTTTTCTATGAAGTACTGTTTGAACAGACATGAATTGTTTCTACTGTAAAACAATCAATATGTTTTGCATTAAGAAATCAAATTAATCAGTAAAATCATTTACAGGAAAGTGAAGTGTCATGGTACACCACTGTATAAGAAATCTATTACATCTACTTTCTCTGCACTCTTCATGATAATCATAGGACATAGGCATCACAAGGGGTTTTGTGTGACTATGGTTAGGCTATGGCGCCCTCTTTTGGCCATTCTTCATCATACCTCCATCACACACCTACAGACTCTGAAGAATCACTTAAAGAATAATTTATATGTTCGTTCTTACCATTCTAAGTATATTTTGATGGTAACTGGGATTTACAACAATCGCTGGCTTTTAGATCCTCCTTTTAATGTCATATGGTTATAGGAATAAGTGATAAACATGTCTGTTGTTCTCTCCAGCCACCGAAGCTATACACTGTGTGGCTTTCTGATCTGGGTCTAAAACTCCATGAAGATGTAGGGCTAGCTTTTACATCAGATAACAAGCGGATTGGCTTTTACCAGTGCTAGTTGTGCAGTTGTTGGTGTTTGTAAGGCAAGCAAGCTTGATAGTTAAAGTAAAAGCCTCTAAATTTAAAAAATAAAATAAAAGGTACTACCTTGAAGATGATGGCAATTGGTGCATCCTCTGACAAGGTGTTGTGCTTCAGGTAAAAGCGACCCTGTTTTACAATCATGTTGGTCCTACTCTTCTTCTCATGGGTGGAGCTGTGGTCAAACAACACCAGACAAACCATTTAGACTCTCAGACATAGACATACACACACACACACACACACACACACACACACACACACACACACACACACACACCACAGGCACCAGGAAGGTGTGATAGATAACATAACTGATCATTTCGTTTAAAACACATGAAGAAATGTGTTTTATCAACTTGGAGAACTTGCTGTACAGGCCATTCTGGATGACCAAAAGGTGGGAAGGTTACCTGGTCACTGAGGCTCCAACTGCACCCTTCCTGTCCTGCTCCACAATGATTCTGTTCTTGGAAAGCTGTTCTTGTATCAGAATAACCTTCTCTTGACCTTTGACAATAAAGTAGCCACCTGCACACAAATAAAATATTTATCAACATAAACATAATAAGACTCAAACCATAGCATTGCAAAAATGTAGTTACTCTCTAAGAGTTGTATGCATGCTTCTGGTTCATTGATGGGGCTGAAGTGTGACTTGCCTGGGTCCAGAGGACACTCGTTTAGTTTGGAGAACTCCATGGGTGTCTTTCCCGTTAGAACACAGTTGGAACTCCGCAGCATAATGGGCATTCTAGGCAACAACAACAAAACAACACCTTTACTTACAATGGATAAAAACTACTGCTGGAGGACATCTAAAAGATGCCTCTCAACAACCAAAAAGACTACAATAACCAGAGCTAATTAACCTTCCGATAGGCAGGGCATTCCGGATGATTCTCTGACTCCCTCGGGTGTACTCAATGTCCACTGTGATAGGAGCAGAGTACGTCATTTCTCTCAGCCGACACTATCGGGTATAAGAGCAGACAGACACACTGATAAGGACAGACAGACACACTGATCAGGTATAAGGACAGAGAGACACACTGATCTGGTATAAGGGCAGACAGACACACTGATCAGCTCTTTGCAACTTAGCTCTAGGGCTGCACAACTTGGGGGAAAATATCTAATTGAGATTTTTCTGATAGACAACGCAACTGCGATTTGATTTGTGATACATTTTTTGAAAGTCAAGCTTTAGTTCGAAATTCCACTGTTCAATATTCACCGTCTGTTACACAAGGGGGATGACATGAATATAAAAATGGATCACAAATGGATAAACCTCTGTTCTGGTACAAACATACAGAGGACAGGGCAGAGAGACACTGGCAACAGTCTGTTGATAATTACCTCATGTGGAGACACTGGTCGTGTGTTACATTGAAGCTCTCTTCCACATCCGGCATGCCAACATAAATATTGAGATATCTGAAAACAGAGATAGTGTGAGTAGGAATGTGTGAGTATGTGGGGTAATCTACTTCAAAGCTACATGAAAAAAGAGCCACTTACTTGAGGTACCACATTGGGTCAGCATCACTGGTGATCTTTTCATTGGCTTTCATGATCTTCTTTATCTAGGAGTGAAAGGTGGGAGCCAGTGAGAGATTGGCTAATGCTTAAGGAAAACATATAGATCTATGTCAATTATTTGCACTAGCTTACCTCCACATTGATGAAGTAATTGAATGAGTCTATGTGTTGCTTCACAAGCCCTTTGACCTAACGATGGATATGAAATGACAGATTGAAGGTTGACTGTCTCAAGTATGCAACAAATTTCTTGCAAACAGTCTACTGCATGGAATCACTTGCTGCATCCAAAATGTTTGTAAATGATTCAGAGTGATCCGCCATGAGATCTCTTGGCTATATTCACAATAAATTGGAAGTTTAAAGTGAATCTACGTCAGTATAGAAAGCAGAAATAACAGACAGTGGTGAAGAACAGTATAGTTTAATCTCACCTTCAAAAACGCCGGGAGCAATTTCCATTTTTCCTGTGTAAGCAGACATGGATCGACAGTTACAACTTCAATTTGCACATAGCTTGTTAGCCTATCTGAATGATCCACTACATCTATAGTTCCTGCCAATCGAAGTGAAAGTCGAAATGATAGTCATACAAAGCAACCAAGAGCATATCTGCGTTCATAATATTTTCTAGGATAAACGTCTGTAACATTATAATATTTTCCAATCACATCTCATGCGAGTTCTCACCTCCACAGTATTTACAGGTGCCGCCAGTTGCTGAGGGGTCATGCCCCTGAACTCCTCTTGAAGAGCGTCCATAGTTACTCGTTTTATAACACACCAAGTAATTATAAACGATTAAGTTGTTACAGCAACATTACTTCATATTTACACATTGATGCAGCATTGCATGTACTTGTCGGAAGTTCGCCGAACATGTGAGCTGAGAGGTGTAACACCGTAAAGGCACCGTGTGGCAGATTGTGGGTATAGAACGCGTTCCGGTGGACAGTAATGATCATGGCAGTGAATATTATTATGATGAATATTATTATGCTCAGGGCTGTAGTGGAGTCTAAACACAAGTAAACGCAGTTTATCCACCTCTGTATATACTTACCACATACTTACCAACACTCTAGGAACCATTAAATACCAGTGCTATTGGTTAAAACATTGGACCACAACCTCCACCATCATCAAACATGCTCTAAATTCCTTTTTAAAAAATCTGATACAGCCGCAGTCCACCTTACCATGATCACAGAATTCTTAGTTTACCCCTTATTTCACGACTACACTCCTGATTATGCTTCTTCACTGAGATCTTTAAAACACGTCACCATTCATTAAAATGTTGAAGGTACAGTTAGGAACAAAATTATTCATACCCCAGGCAAATATTGATTTAATGTTGGTTTTCTCTTGACCTATGTTCTGACTGCCTAACTGTATCTGTGGTATATTCTAGTTTAATGATTAAATAATATACTGTATCTGTGAGAAAATAAATGTTATTTAAGGTGCAACAAAAATGTTGAGCTTAGTAAAGTTGGTATACAATTGTACATTTTTAAATACAGTCAACACAGTTGTAAACAAAATGTTTATTCACCTTAAGCCAAACTATATGCAATGTTACTAAAAGCAACAGGATATACACTGTTTTTTAACAGTTACCATTTACCCTAAAAACAGAAAAGCCTGGTTGCATAAATGTACTGCTGACACAGCTGACAGTGCAGGCTATCTCAAGAACATCTTGCAAGAAGCAACAGACATGACAGATACAAATCCACTATTGATAAAAAAAAAAACAATCACATTTCAAAAGATTTTAAGATCTTCTTAAGCCCTGTATTTCAACATCACCATGAAACCATAACCTAATTATTTAAATTCAGCTGGGTCTCAGACATAGTGAGCATTGCTTTACAGATGAGTAACAGAGCAGAGAGCATAGGCAGTGCTGTAGTTAAATATGTGTGGTTCAACAGGTGCAGTATGGGCACCCTCTACAGGTGCCTCTTGTTGCTGCTCAGCAGCTTTGGGTAGGCAGTGCCAATGGAGCGACCGTGCCTGTACACCACCAGCTCCAGCTGGTACTCATCCAGGTTCACCACAGCCGTGGAGGACTTTGTTGTGGAGGTGAGGAAGAGGATGGTGAAGATGGCCACCTCAAACTCAGGGCTGACCCCGACGAAGGCGCTCCCCACTGGCTTGATCAGGCCATGCCAGCTGAACTGTGTGTTCAGGACATGGTCATCTGAGTCCGGCTGGAGGAGTGGTCATAGACATGGGAATCAGCTACAGTATGTTCACAATAACCTTTCTGAAGAGAACGGCTGTCAAATATGATTGTCTGGTGTATTATTTGCAGATATATTGATTTATTTATATCCAGATTAATGTACTTTCACAGCGAGTGTATGCGATCAACATCTTGTTAGTTGTTTATTTACGTTTCTGTGAATGACTATGACTGAGTCGGCTCTCTATATAAATATTTGAAGTGAGTTGCAGTTACCAGATCATTGTATGAGGCTTTGTATCCCTTGTAGTCGAGGTGCTTGTGTTTCTCCTGCAAGTAGTACTGGACCCAGTTGTGGAGGCCCATGATCTCTCTGCCAAATTTGCTCTCTCCAACAAACACATGCTCAAATCCACTGGAGTCAGCCCTATCCCACAGAGAGTGAATGAGCTATTTGTGATTGAGTGAACTCCATTTATCGAGTATACGGACACATGGTCCAACACATAAAATTCAAAAGGAGTTCTCACTTACCCCCCATTGCGGTCTCTGTGATAGACACGGAACCATATTTCATACAGATCCGTCTTGAACTGCTTCAGGCTAGCCCGTGCCTGCCCTTTCCCCACCAGGTATGTGTGTGCTCGCTGAGGGAGGGATAGCAGAACACATGTTCATGTTAATTGAGTGTAGCCTCACTAGTCTGTATCACAAATAGAACTCTATTAATTATGACAGATGGGGTGATAGGGGATTTGTGGTGTTTCACTTCAGTCTATCCACCTGGGCCTGATTACTTTGGCTGCCTGTCCTTCAATATGTACTTCCCCTTTTCTCTAGAAAGTGTTCAAAAACACTTTTACAATGTTTCCTATGTTCACAGCCATATTGTTTCACATTTCTCATACTTTGACAGCATAAGACACCCTTAAAGGTGCAGTCAGCGATTGGGCGATGGGCGATTTCAAGCCCATCAATTTTTTTGTCACATTCAGCAATAATTCCCTCATGAGTCATGACTGCTAGCTGCCCATTCCGTAAGTACACTGTAGTAAAACACTGTCTCTGTAGACAGTCCAGGCACTGAAAACTGGAAACAAACAAAGTGGGGGCAGCCTGTCCCACAAACAATAAAGAAACCACAAGTGGAGTTTCTAGGAATTCTGAAGGGAGTTTTGTTTGGTCATGGGTTAAAATATAATGTATGTTGTTTTGGACAAAAGCATCTGCTAATAATTTGAAATATAAACATAAACAAATGTGACTTCCTGCTCAATTGCTGACTGCACCTAGCCTAGAAATCTAGACGCACCCTAGCGGCGGCAAATTAATTTGCTCAGCCTGTACGTCTAGTATCAAACCATAGGGATTTCTATTGGCTGACGCCGTGGACGTCATCCAATCACAGCACTCTATTTTGTTAGAGAGTCTTAAGGCGGGCTTAACAGGATAACGACAGTCCCGGCGACGGTGAACAACAAGGGGAGGTGGCTATGGCGAACGAAAGCGGTTGTTTGAATTGGCGTTGCCATCAACTTTGGAGGAGTTGGACTTGTGCTTTTCTTTGAAAGTTGAGCAACACAATGCACTTAAGTCATTCCTTTCAAGAAGGATGTATTTGCCGCTTTGCCGACCCGGATACGGATATGGTCGTGGCGCTGGCCTATTGCATGCCTAGGCAGTTTGAAAGACAATTCTCTGCCCGCCCCTTGGATTAAGCGAGGTGAATGGTTCGATTCCAGACTATACATTTCAATGATATAAGATGGCCCGCCAGGCTAGACTGCACCTTTAATAGCCATTAATGATGTTTGCACAAGAGGAGAGATGCAAACTACTATGAACTGAAACAGCATTACTACAAGACCATTATCAGTAATACAAGACGACTACTACTGCAAGCCTAATATCAGTACTCCATTATGTTAATTACGAAAGTATTCACAGGCTTAGTAGTAATGATGTGGCAACACTTTAAGTGAAAGGACAGCTGTGGAAACACATGATGAAACAGATGGTTTGATTGCTCCAGCATGTTGTTCTTGTCCGACCTTTGGCTAGTGGCTTCCAAGAACAGAGCGTGACAGGACGCACCAGAATTCCCACTGGAGTTTAATTCTGCACAGTTCATGTCAGAATAGGGAGGGGTAAGGACATGCAAACATTATTTCATAAAAGGTCTGACAAAAGTAATGGGCATCCATGCATTACGAAGAAAGATTGAATGCCGGACATTGAGATTGAGTGGTTTGAGTGAGGGCAGTGACATTCCAAGTCTAACCTTCATCACTTCAGTCTCCAAGATGGCGTCTAGGAACTCGTTGTTCTCTGTGACCTCCTCTGTTGTGACCATCTCAGCTGTGCCTGTGGCCATCTCATAGTTATCCAGCAGCTTAATGAAGCCTGCAGAGACAACCAAGACCAAGCAATTCAAGATTAACGGACAAATTATAATTTACTTAGAGACAGTAATTTACATTGTCATATATATTACATTGAAGTATTTCATACACAAACTTTTGTAATTTGCTATGTTTTCACACATTCTGCACAAAACACAAAAAATCATGTTGGTTTTAAACTCATGATTTGTATAAAAACTCCTGTAGGAAAACAGAATAGTCATTGTATATGTAATGACAAAGTTTTGGCAGTATGATTGGAAAGCACACGGAGTTCAGGCTTGCTTTGTGTGCCAGAATCTAATTATGGGCTGTTGCACAATAACATGCTGAGGCCTGTTCTGCATCAGCCCGGTGAAAGAGGCCTGTTCCAGTGAGAACCCCCAAAACCGTTGTGCCCTCACACAACGTTGGGGTGGAGCCACATAATGACTGTGGAAACTTTAGCTAAACAATAAGTTACATAAAACCAGTCTGTTCATGAGCAAGTCTGAACAGAATAGTCTTTATTCTATTAGATGCAACACATTGTAAAGGAATACTACTACAATGTCAGACCAAATACTCACGGGCATAAGTGGTTATGCTGTTAAGCTTATCCTCATCAACTGAGGAGAAGAGAGGTTTTGCAGCATAATCCCTTGCATAGGTGCTTCCTTGGGTAACATAGCCTGCTTTGCCCTGGTTACAAATGAATAAATGTAAAGCGTTTTTTTAGTTATTTCTTCAAAATCACAACAGATGAACTGCAATGCATTTGTGCACAATGGAAGAGAACCTCAGACTCCACACCTGCAGATCAATGGTGTAGTCTGTCCCTGGTGACAAGCGGTTCTTATCCAACTTCCACAGCTCATTCAGAATGTTTGACAGGTCCTGGTTCACTGTTTGACTGCAGTGCAGTGGGCAACATAGAAATGTTTCTGATACAGCATCATGTATCAAGAAGTAGTCTAATGTGCTAAATGTCAATGACTGCATGATTATCTTTGAAAAAGGAAGGACCATGTGGGCTGTGTCATGGATTGTTGGGTGTCACATATTTGCACATAAAAACAACAGTCTGGGGGGAAAAAACACCTACCTTGCTGCATTTACCAGAGGCTGGGCGACTGTTAACACTACCATCAAAACTCCATAGCTTGTTCTGGAAGAGGTTGCAGTAAGTCACATATTGTAAAGGAGGATTTAGCATTGGCTAGAATTCACCTTTTAAGTAAAGTCTATTATGCATGCATTGTATAACACCAAGAAGTGCAACGATTTTAGACTGTGTTGCAAACGGTGAACCTGTTACTAACATGTTTCGGCGAAGTCTACGTGGTGTCACAAAAGTGAAGAACGTATTCCGTTCGCACTGAATTGACTCCACGGAAGATAATTACACTGACAATACTTTCAATAACAAATGGAAATCAACAATTCAGAGTGTAATACTCACCCGTACGCCATGGTTGTAGTCCACCTAACTGACTAAAGTCGAGCATATAACCCTGTAAGCGGCCAAGCCCTCCCCGTAGGTGATTTAACTCTTAACTGAGTGGTATGCAACGAGCCCCAACTTTTACGTAATGTTGACGTAAAATGAATAGTGGGAAGGCCTGGGGCAGTAACTGGCGGGCTACTTCATCTGAACGCCTCTCTATGACAACAATTAGATTACACTTTCTAGAGGAGCCAGTGCAACAGGGCTGAAGAGGATTGCTGTGATGGTCAGCCAAGTAGGCTACTCAAAGTGGGCTCTGATCATGGTGCAGTTCTGCACAGATGTCATGGCATCACCCTCAAGTTCATACAGCAACACAAGCCTGGCTCCCAACACACAGCCTCTCTTATGTAGGATACAGAGGAGTCGGAAGCAACCGCCGAGAGGATGACTATGGCAATACTCTTTATACTCTGGTCAAGCACTTAGAATGTGTGCATATGAATTACTTTGTAACATCAGTTCAATTGCATAATTCACCCATCAAGAATGGGTTAAAATGTTCTTTGGTTGACATTTCTAAAATGAAAAGAACATTTAGCCTACATAATGGGTGTGGTCTTGTGTGCTGAGCATTCAAAACTACAGTGGAGTCCTGGGTGTGTAGAACACATTTGTATGTTTAACAGTGTATACTTCGGAGAACCAGACTAAGTTCGGAATTCTGACACCCCAACCCATGACAATAAACAATTTCCAAAAGACAACTTCATTATTTTATTCAATAACTTTAATGACCTGATAAAAAGGGATAAAAGTGGACACAGTACACATTTTCTTCTTTATGTGGCTAGGGCTGCCTAAGACCAGTATCAGATGGTTTGGATCTGAGAACATGCCAACACAGCCTCGCTGTATATTTTCACATAGTAACAGTCAACATAATTCAATAACACAGTTCTGTTATTACAGATATAGAAATTATTATTTCTTTGTGTTAGGACATGCTCCATATTTTGGCAAACAGGACAGAAATAACATGCAATGATACTTTACAACCAGGAAACGGGATTGACTGTGATGAGTTACATGTTAATACACGAGTGAGAATGCATGCAAATGTATGCCACCAGCCTGTGGAAAGTACAGCAATATTCCCTGTGCCAGGCAGATGCATTACAATATTTTGGCATTAGACTCGCAAAGATGCAATTTTCAGTAGCACAATAACCTCAAAAACGGTTTAATTCTTTATTCTGACACTCCTTTATAAAACCTAGTTTGAACTCCACCAATATCTGTGTCAGATAGGAAAAGTGTCATTGTGCCGTTGGGTTATAAAAAGGGCGCTCTAGATGTTTGAATTAAAAAATAAGCCATAATAAAAAATATTTCCAGGAACCAGCTGGTAGGTAGGTGAAAATGCAATTAGCTCACTAATTTTTTACACTTCAGATCGAATCAAATGTTTTCCAACCTGTACTGCTAAATACACATAGACAGCTGAAATGCATATCATTACAACGGGGTGACACTGTCCTGCTTGTGAGGCAACCTGTCTGCTCCAAGTTGACATTGGGAATAGGGAGCGATGCTGTTTTGTAATATTAATACTAACGTTAAGGTCATGGCCTTAGAATAGCTGAGGTGGCGTTGGCACCGAGACTACGAGCTGTCTGTCAGGAGGATTCTGAGGGTGGAGCGGGCATGCAGACTGGCACTGCCCCAGGGGGACAGGGAGGAGGGGTGCAGGTTGGCACAGGTTTGGCAGTCATCCCAGCAGCATCTAGAGGAGTGGGCACCTTGGCAAGGCCCCTCACACATTAGTGTCAAACATTAGAGTCGTCATCCGTCACGCTGGGATTGGGCGAACTGGAGATCTCCTTAAACAGCTCATCGTCTTTCAACATGCTCTACAGACACAACACATTGATAATCAGTATTACAACTAATAAATCATACATATCCATAGATAACAAAACACACACATCTACACTACACAATTACATATCAACTTGTACAAAATTCATTTGCATGACCTCAAGCAGATCTTTGGGTGGCAATTTGGCTTATTTGGGGGCGAAAAATGTCATCATGTTGGCTTCATATCATGCTGTATGTTTGTATTTCATACATTTTGAAATTCATCTTAAGTTTATTTTTTAATAATTTGTAGTATGTTGAATATTTTATATTGATTTTCGTATTGACTTACATTTACCTTTAAGGTATAGGTCAAATTCAGTGCCTGTCACTTTAAAAACTTGAGAGTAAATTAGGCTTTAGTCTCACGGTTTTAGGCTAGTAGAAAAAAGTGCATAATGCATAAGGATATATGGATGCAATTCATTATGATTTCTATGTAATAATAAATGTTCAAAAATGTAACAAGTAGAACATAATCGTTTCATATGATTAACTAGAACACAGTAGTTAAAGGCAGTAGTGGTAAGTTTATCAGCTGTTGTTATTTTATTTGTAAATAAATAGCTTAATGACATGACATAAATGATTGATTTCTGGCCCACAGTCAAACACAGCTACTTTATGAGCGACATAGTATCAACTAATTTTTTCACGCAATAGAAAAGGGAGGCCTGCACAGCATGGGGGCTGAATGTGCTGCTCGCTATTTAATGAGTCCCTTAGCATTACTGATAGATGAAAGTTAGCAAGCTAGCACAATAGAAACTGATTTTGTCACTTAAATAAGTGTCCACCAACACCCCCTGCTGACAAAATGTGCAAACTGATAGAATGCAAACTGCATTTGTAACGAGTGCATCATGAGCAATTCAACAGAAAAGAATGGGTGTGAATTTTGCTTTTTTCGCCCGTCGCAGATAATTATTTGGTTTATCTCTGGGGTGGCACTGCCTCCCCCAGCCTTCCCGTAGGCACGCCCCCGACTGAATCTTTGGCCTCACTTCATCTGAAGTCTACTTGGGTGAGTTCTTACCGTCAGGTTATTGATTCCCTCTGAGAAGGCTCCAATCTGCCTCACTGTGCCCTCGGAGTCCTCCATCTAAAAACACAGACGAGAGAGAACATTGTCTGTTCCTAGTCCTAGATAGAATGGACTAGTAGACGGAATGACCAATCTAGGCTCACTTCCACCACCTACTGCTGAGAACACTCAAGTTTGTCTTGTGTAGAAAGCTTGTATTTACCTAGTTTGGATCATTATCCTACCTGCTTATTATCCTACTTACTGAATGCTAATCTTATTTTGCTGGATTAAGTTAAAATATACAAAATGTTCCTAAATACATTTCTCACATTCACATCTTTCTTTGCTTTGCTGTAGTGTGAATATTGGATATAATGCTCTATTCCACTTTCTCTCACTACTTCTACTCAATGCTAATACTATTTAGACTAAATGAGCTATGCACTCTAAATATAATGATGAGGCCCCGTGCAGCCTTCCTCACCTGTTCTAGCCGGTCCAGGTCATCCTCGTAGATCTGCAGCTCCATGCCCCGGTAGCCCTTCTGGAAGCTGCGTCCCTTCGGCATCTCTACATCCATGGGGCACACATACTCTTCCCGATCCTCCTGCTTCTTCTTCCTCGTCAGGGTGCCGAAGCCCAGTTTCCTGGGCTGGGGACAAGAAGATCAGCACCAGGTTAAATGGAGCGTGTGGAGGACTTAAACAAGCACTTAGAGAGCAACTCAGTCATATATCACTGCCAAAAAGGAAAATTCTGTATACTGTAGCACAATTTAGGGTTGAGGCATGTTCTACTTTGCTTTATGGAAGTAAAAATACTGAACATCCCATGGTTTGGGATGGTAGACACATTTTGACATCAGAGAGAATGAAAAATCTGAATAAGGCCCCTACGCACAATGTCAACAAGCCTCATTCTGAATTCTTGAGGTCATTGGGTACATCTGGTTTCCATGTCATCCTGACCATAGACAGCTCTGCAGGCAGACTGTTGTGTGTGCCAGCTGTGTGGCGTGCTGCGTACCTTGACCTTGGCGGTGGCTGTGAGGAGCGTGTAGTCGGGGTGCTCCACGCACTCCTGCTTGGACTGCTGGGCCTCTTGGCCCACCAGCAGGGTGAAGTGGGTGCCCAGGTGTCGACGCAGCAGCGTCTTGTTGGGGGGATGTTCAGCAGCAGGGCCATGGTCTCCACATTAAAGCGTGGCTCCAGGACCTGGGACACACACACACACACACACACAAAGATGCAATGTCATACAGTATATACCACATATTAGTACACACAGCAGGCGCATAAACGCATGCACACACACACACACACATGCACACACACACACACCACATCAAAACAATCAAAAGCTTTTGTGAGAACACATTTCTGTATTAAGGTTATTCCAATAATCTGCCCAAGGCGTCTTTATAAACCCTCAGCACTGTTACACCCTCTGTCTTCTCACCATGAGTCCTCCATGGACTCCGCTGCCCCTGAGGTTGGGTGCGTACTCAGCCAGGTCCACGGAGCGCAGCCACTCCATCACGCGGTGGTTGGTCCACTGGGAGATCTCTGCAGGACTGATGTTGCTCTGGGGGACACAAGGACAGTTGTTTCACCACAGTGCTACCATCACAGCCACTGGCATGGATTAATCCTCTACAGCCTGTCTCAAGGACTCCCACATGGTCAGCGTAAACTTCTCGTCTCCCTCACCTCGTCGGAGGGTCGGCGGCGCAGGCAGTTGGGCTCGTAGTTGTTGAGGCGCAGCACCTGGATGGCTCTCTTGATGCTCAAGTGGTGCAGCACGCTGCCCACTTTCAGAGACAGCAAGTCATCCTAAAGGCAACCAAGACCAAACCAGACTTCAACTCAATCCTTGTGAATGTGCAACGTAATTAGGGGAACTGAGACCTGCACTTGATGGCAAGAAGTATAGGAAAAGTATAGGATAAATAAAATATATGTATAGTATATAGTCTTCCTATTTTCACTGCATTAATTGTTGTATTTGTTGCTGTATCCATCTCCTTACCATCTTGTGAATTCTCATTTTTACTTATCTCTGATGTTTGTTTGTATTATTACCATTTGTTTTTCTCGCTATTATTGTGTATGAAATGTGCTATACAAATAAAGTTTATCATCATTATTATGGTACATGTATGCTATATACAGGTTTTTGTTAATTGTGCATAACAGATAGGATTTTTTTATATTCCAGTATTCAGAGTGTTTATGAGTAAACTACATTCCCTGAAATTACAAAGCAAATTTGATGCTCATATTTAATTAAGATCCAGACACTCACCACAGTCATGTAGTGTAGCATCCGCCCATCCACCCTGGCTTCATCAAACTGCGTCTTATACTGGGGCAGGCCAATGTCATCCAGCCACCCTGACGGAGAGGAGGGAGGGGGAAGCACAGGAGATGAGAGAATTAAAATAAGAAAAAGAGAATGAAAAGAAATACTCTAGCAGACGGTGGCACAGGGGCCATATATGTGTCTGACTGATGTGCGAGATGTAAAGGGCAGGAGGCGGTGGTCCTTACTGGTGACCCAGTGGTAGTCCAGTTTGCCCTTGCCGTCCTCCTCCTCTGAGCCCAGGGCCTGGAGGGCCAGCTGCAGCTTCTTCCGGTGCAGAGGGTGCTTAATGCCCAGCTCCTGCAGGGACACACGCACAGCTAACGCATGAAGGGGGGCATCGGAAAAAACGGAGTTCTATTTCCATACACCACATACACACTGTTTACGCCAAGGGCTTGCAATGACATTTAATACTTTACCCTTCAACGGAAACAAAAGATTATGTGTTGTCTTTCTGTACATTGTCTTCCCGTACAGGACGCCTGGTCGAGTGTGAATCTGTGTGTGTGTGTGTGTTCCCTTACCCGCTCCAGGTCATGCTGCGAGGCCTGCAGTAGTGTCTGGCCAGATGAGATCCACTGGCGAGCCAGACTCACATACAGGCCCAGGCCCTGATCCTGCAGCCACTCACACACCTGCTCCCGACTCCAACGTGCAAAGGGTGCGTCCAGCTCACTACAACACATACACTTGACACTCAACACTTGACACATCGATAGTCTGCATTAGCATACCACTTAAATCAATTTATTTATATAGCACATTTACTGTACAGACTGCTTAGCCGCATCAAAGTGCTTCACAGTAAAGTGCAATAAATAAGATCATTATAGATCATTAAGACTTACAGCTTAACTTACACAAAATAAATAACTGCTGAAGAAATAAATTTACATACATGATATATAATAATATATATAATACATGAAGACATTTCTAAACATACAGTTCTCCTTGTATGTGAACCCTTTGAACAGTTTGGAGTTCTCTGTTGTTTTATCATGATTTTCTTATTTTATCACCACTAGTTTTTAAACATGAACTGTCTGGTGTGTATATTTATCAAATACATGGACTTCAGAGGGAATTGTGTGAGAAGGCAAAAAATCATGAAACATGGAGTTCATTTGTTGGGGTTCATTTGTTTGTTCATTGAGGGTTCACAAACTTTCCTGGTCCTGTCACTGGCCTGCTCCTCACCTCCTGTTCTGCAGGTCCCGTGACCAGCCCAGTCGGGGTCCCGCTGTGGCCCGTACACCTCCCCTCTTAAAGTCGCCCTCCGGTAGGTTGTCATCCAGGTTAAAGGAGGTCGACTGACTCCTCCGCAGCCTGCAAAGAGGTGATGAGAGGCACATGAGGAAGACAAAAGAAAGGAGTCAGGAACATGGAGAAAGAACGAGTACAGTTGGAGATTTAAAGCATTGCTTTACAGCTTGTATTTTGCCACCAAAAGCAAAAAAAAATATTCCTATATTGCAGATGTTTGGTTAATCAAGACAATAAAACAGTCACTGTATGTCATTGGGAGAAGCACTTACTTTCCAAACAAAGCTTTGATTCCCTTTGACTTCTTCTTGCCTTCCGGTGAAGTGGGGAGTGTGTGTGTGCTGTCACTGTCTGCCGACCGCTGTGGCATCCCAGCCAGGTCTAGGTGGTCTGTTCCCTCTTGCTCCGTCTCCGCTGTGTGCACATACAACTACATTACCCACAATTCCAAACAGAGCATCCATCTGAGGCAACAGGGTATCAGGAGCAGACAATGACAGCCTTGTTGTGAAACTGCGGCGAGCCAGCACACAGGAAATCAGGAACATGTCTCCATGATGGAGGAGAAGAAAAGAAAGATGTTAGAGAGGAGAAGAAAAAAGGTAGTGGGGGCAGTGGAGTGAGAATGGCAGCTGAGGGCAGAGGAAGCTGGACAGCCTCACAAGGCTTCCTGCTCATGACATCTGGGCACAGCTACAGAACAACTGGATGTATGATGGAGGAAGGCTTGGATCAAATCAAACACACTTGCTGTGAAGTATGAAGGAGGCCACTCAAACACACACATGTGCTAGGGATGCTCCATTATGGCAAAACTCATAATCCTGATTATTTTGGTCAATAACAATATTATGATTATTTAATATGATTACTCAATGGTTTTGGAAAAAATGTAAATATTTAAGTTGCTTACTCAATGATTTTGGGAAAAAATAACTTAATATTTTTATAGTGAATTAAATTCAATTTCAAATATAATTCAACTGATAATGTGTACAACAGTGCTTCTGTAAAGCAAAGGAGTGTGCTGGATTTCTAACTCAAGACAAAACAAGAGCACTGTGCAAAAACAGAATGCTCCAAAATATTTTTTATATTTCAATTTTGTCGTTTTATAATTGTTGGAACGACAATTAATGGCACAGCCCTAACATATGTGCATGCACACACTAATCCACCACATACACGTTGGAACACACACTGGCAAACTCGCTGCCATTTGATAGCACATTAAACACTGTTATGAGCAGTGAGCCGGTTTCTAAATCAGACGCAACCTCAGGAAACGGGGTATGAGGGGGCTGCTTGCGGCTTGAGCGTCTGCTGGCAGAGTGCCAAACCAAGGGCCGTGGCGCTGGGGGCACTAACGAGTGATTATGGGGCACAGAGGCTCCGCGTTTGGCTTTCAGCACATCAGACGGAAAACCCAGGAATGTCTAAGGCCTGCACTCCAGCTTCCGGAAGGAAATCCCACGTTTTCAGTTTTGATCATGTCAAACGCCACAGAGGTTTCCCACAAGGCTTGTCAGGAACAGGGAGAAATACTGAATCAAGAGGTCCTGAACCAAAAAAGGCCTCTGGTTTCTTCTTAAACCATTTTGTCTATTTCTAGTGAAGATCTCCTTAAGAGGGATGCCTTGCATTCATCCTTCAGCTTGGGCTTCCATGCTAGGAGCATGAGCAGAAGCAACCAGAGAGGGGGAAGGGGTGCATTCAGGAATGACTGTAGAGGAAGTTAGCTGAGAGAGTTATGCGATGGAGGAGGGGGTGGGGGTGGCATGAAGGGGAAGGGGGAATCCAGTTGTTCCTCTGCAGTTCTCCAGAGAGGCCATGCAACAGCAGCCTCCCTACTGCAGGGGGCGCTCTATACCATACCTAGCATAGGGGCGCTCGCACTTCGCCCGCGGTCTTCACGCGCCACACAACGCACGCACACACGCCACACCGGGACACAACAGGAAGGACAAAGGACAACAAAGAGTTACGACAGTGAAAATAACAGCCATACAAACACTGACATGGAAAAAAATGACAGATTCCAACACACTGACACCAGAAGCCTTTTCAACTTTGGCAAATACATGAACAACACTGATATGAAAACACACACATGTGCAGTGATGAAACTGAAGGTCAGCTAAAGGAAAACAGTCATATCTGACTGACACACACACCACTGGGTGAGAGTGTGTGACCGCTCCAACCACTGCCTGCTCACCCAGGTTGGGGGCACTGGCTGTCCTCTTGCCCCCTTTGATCTTGAAGAAGCCTCGGCCGAAGGAGGATCGCGCCTTCTTGGTGCCGAAGCTGCTGTCCTCCTCGACTGTGGCGCGGGCAGTCAGGGGGCGACTTGGGGGGCAAGCAGGTGATTTTGTTCATCTCCTCCTGGGCTTTGCTCTGCAGACAGCGAGTGAATGGCATTTAACATCACTGAAATCCTGGTCAGACAGAACAGTTATTCATCACACAGACATATCACGCAAAATTACAACACAAAATTAGGAAACTCATGACATGGCCACATGTTAGACCTGAGGCTGGATTTGAGTGGATTAGTATTTCATTTGCCTTAGTATACCAAGTAAACACACAAACAAAACAAATGACCAACAAACAAATAAAAGACAAACACTGAGCACAAGATCTTGCGATGATACATTCCGAAAGCAGTCCTTGACGGTAACTCAAGCAGACAAACACACAGACACACACACACACACACACACACACACACACACACAGGAACACAAACACACATGAGGCATTCAAGGTGGCAAACACAGCTGTGGACAGTGGCTGCTAACCTTGAGGAGAAGAAACAAGCTGTCATTTGCCTGCAGAGACCAGAGAGAGAGAGAGAGAGAGAGAGAGAGAGAGAGAGAGAGAGAGAGAGAGAGAGAGAGAGAGAGAGAGGAGAAAAAAGAAGAGAAAAGGGACAGTTGACAAGAGGGAGGGAGAAGGGCCGAGTGAGGATGCCACAGATGGACAGAGCTTAGAGCAGTTTACTCACCTCCGATGGCCTGTCCTGAACCGCCAGCGGCCTCTGAGGAGGAACAAACACACAAACAACACTTGACATTTATCAAACCTTTCAACCATCTGAGGTCAGAGCAAGAGGTGGACTGGGACACAGGAGTGAAAGTCTGGCCTAATTACCACTCGAGCGTTACAACATGGCACTGTCACAAGTGGCAGGTTATGTACCTTTTCACTGCTGCTGATGTCCAGGTGGTCTTGACTGCCAGATGTGGGTGGCTCTGGGGTACTAAAGGGAACAAAAAACAATACAGGACAGTCAGGGACAGTTACAGTAATTTCCTGTGTATTAGCCAGATTGCGTATAAGCCGCAGGACAGTGTTTTATGCAAGTTAAAAGAAACAAAACCATATTAATACCATATTAACTGCCCCTGTGGATCAACCTCATAGCTGAAGAAATTTTGCAAAATCAATGTATAAGCTAATAGTTAGGAAATTACGGTAGCAGATGTGTAAGCAGATCCAGCTTGAAGATTTCCACACAACAGTATAATCAAAGCAGCCTATTAGATGTACATATGACTGAATGGTGGAGTGGTTGTTGTTCCACTGTTAGAGCCTTAAAGCAGAGATGCGTGTTCAAACATAGGCCATGCTGAGGGGCGCTCACCTGTCTGGCAGCGCAGGCTCCTGCTCCAGGCTCTGGGTGGGCTCTGGCCTGGCAGGGGGGGTGGGGGTGGGGGACGGCTCCTACAGGAGAGGAGAGGAAGATGAAGCCTCATGACCACACCACAGAGACAGCTACAAGTCAACACAGTATGTATACACATGCATTTCTCTGACCTGTAAGGAACCAGTGTTCCATATTGTGTCTAACTCAGCTAAACAGTCACCGGTGACATTGACCCACACCATCAGTTACACGGAGGGGCTGCTATAAACACTGCTCAGTGACACATCCATAGTAAACATGTGTCGCCTTGACTTCAATTTACCCTTTAACCTCAGGGCAGCTCTCTTAAATGTCAGCTACGCCCGTTTTGGCCTTGAGGTTTCACCCGGAGCACAATATACTCGTCAGAGTGACGGAAGCTCTAAAAATGTCAGAGTGGGACCCCAGGCAAAACACTACGGTCTATCGACTGGCTGCTGGCAGAGTAGCAGCATGAGGCTCTTCAGGAATGAAGCCTACGGCAGGAAGAAGCTAATGTTGAGAGCCAAGCTACTATAGTGTGATCAGACACCCTACACTTGTCTAACGGGCAGTTCTGAAAGCGTTTTCGGACACAGGGTGAGTGGGAGTGTGTCGGATGTCAAACCTCGTCCTGGTCCCGCCCTGCTGCTTCGTCCAGGCCGGCCAGCGCCAGTTTCTCCACTTCCATGGCGACCGAGAGGGCCGTTGACACCGAGCCAGAGCTGTCGCTATGACTCCCATCACTTTCTCCATCTTTCACTTTATCTGAGGTGAACAGCGGGGGATGGGGGTGGGAGAGTGCACAGTCTTAGGGGGACATCATGGCCAACATGCACAAACACACACGTTTGCACTTTATTTTCTTCAAACTTTTGTATGTGATCTGCCAAGACATGTTTAGATCCTGAATTTGTTCTAGAGTTGCTTAATGAAACAATACACAAGAGACAATGCTAATTGCTAATATACAACCAACCAACCATTCACATAAATTCACCTTTTTTCCCTTGAACTTGCATCACCATCTCCTGGACCTTCTTGTACCGAGCTACCGACTGCCGAAGCTCCTCAATCTTGCGGTCCTGGGACACGGACACACACACACACACACACACACACACACAAGAGTAGTCAGCAACAGGAGGCTCTGTATTACCATGCCCAACCCTTCTAAGGAGCTGAAGTTATACTAGTGGCTGTACCTTCTCCTCATTAGCAGCCATTAACGATTCCATCGCTTTCTTCATTCTCTGCACCTCCACATCTGTTAAGGCAGAGTACCCGCAGTGAGATATCTCTCTTGAAAAACACAGGCTTGCACATTCAGCATTTCAAATGGAGGCAACATAAGAAGAAGACAGAACAAACGAACACGTTTTCAACTGGATCAAGAGGTACACTAGAGGTACCCTATGGGATGCAGTCTGTGGGAAGAGTGACCAGTGCCTCTGCTGTAAAATGGGACAGAGCTCAGCCATGGACAAGGAGCTGGACGAGGAGGACTTTCTGGAAAGCTCCAGTGAGAGTGGAGAGTGAGGGAAAGGATGCTGTGGGGAGTGGGGAGAGAGAGTGGGAGCTGGGGGTGGTTAGAGGGCCGAGGCGTGGGTGTTGATGGAGAGAGGTGACGGAGGAGAGGTGTTGAGAGCAGGCTCCAGGCTGGAGAGGGTGATGACTGTTGATGGAGGAGACACAAGTGGACAGAGGGGACAGCAGGAGGAGGAGGAGGAGGAGGAGAGGGAGGAGGCGGCGGTGCTGGGACGAGGACAGAGACGCTCTCGACATGCCGAACGGCCACCAGACACGCAACCTCCTGAGGATCCTCCAGAGGACCCTGGTGAGCTGCAATATCACCCTACCAACAAGTCCAGAAATGTACCGCAGGGTAAACTCTACTTAGCGTGGCTGATAGACTACATACCCTAGAGATTTAGCCAACGAGTTATTCCTTACTTACACAATTGGCCTGGATACTGACAATCAGATAACAGGCAAAAGCTAATCTCCTCGAAATAAGTGTATCTGCTCTTTCATGACACCTACAGTATGGTGATCAGAAGATGATTGATTGAAAAAGGTTGCTTTTTACTTCTCAGGTCAAAATGGGCTCATTCTTGTGATGCAGTGGGAATATGATTACCCTATTGAACTAACAGATCAAACTGAGACATCCTGATCTATGTGTTCTGTGGCCACACAAGACCACATTTTGTGAGGGCTATTTTCAGACGTCACTTCATGGCACTCTTCTCAGAATAGGCTAACCTCATGATAATGCGCTATTTGCATGTACATGACTGCACTTGCCACAGCGGTCCTACTGAATCAAACAACTCCTTCACTAACGTGTAATTTTTCAGCGTGTCAAGGTAATAAAGGGGTCTCTGTTGTTTCAGAGGAGAGAGTGGGAGATGGTACATGCCCACACATGCAGACCGTGAGGCCAAAGGACAGCTGTGCACGGAGAATGAACGAACGAACAAACAAACAAACCAACAAACAAACAAACAAAACAAACAAACAAACAAACATGAACAAATGGACAGATGGATAGATGGATACAGATATGGACACGCCCCTTACGTTTCTCTTTCAGCCTCTTTTTATAAGTTTCCTCTGTGAGGGAGACTGGACAGGATAGAATTATACAACACTCCAGGTTAGTGCAAACATCATTGGGATAGCATCATTCAATGTTAATGACTCCAAATGACAGCAAAACACAATCACCCTGGTTGTTTGATCTCCCACTATGACTGGTGGGATGCCTAAGTGATCTTTTCCACCTTGCGGACACAGCATACTAAAAAAAAGCCCCACTAATCTAGGCCAGCTGCGATGGGGGCAGGTTGGGGCATTGACCGGGGTGAGTCAGGAGCGATGGGATTTCCCCCCTGGGTGAGGCAGCGGGGTGTGGACTGGGCACTCACCTCTCTCTCCGCCGTCGGCTCCTGCGGGCGTGACCGAGCGGTAGCCCGTCTCATCCTGCAGCCTCCTCAGCTCCCCGTCTCTCCCGTCCAGCTGCTGATGCAGCATCATCAGCTCCTCCTGCATAAGCCCACACAGGGAAAGACACTGTTACAGACAGTCAGTCACCCAGGAATATGTTAAGGGAGGGAAACGGCCAGGTAAATGCTCAGAGGTCAGAAGTTGGAAAATGGGATTATCGTAATTTCCCCACTATTAGCCACGGCTTATACACTATTTCTCCAGCTATGAGGTTAATACACAGGGGCAGTTAATATGGTATTAATATGGTTTTTAACAACTTGCATAAAACACTATCCTGCAGCTTAGACACAATGCGGCTAATACACAGGAAATTACTGTAGGAGAAACCATCTTTATTACACAGTTACAAACACACTGGATGTCACAACAATCTTCAGAGCCCATCTCAAACCCAATCAAACAGGATGCATAGCTCACACAAACACCTTCATGACTGTTGAGTCTAGTTTTGGCATTATCCACCTTTGACCCCTGAGTCACCTCTGAAGTGAGATGTTCCTTCCTGTATTGTTCAGTTTTTGTTTTACTGAAGCCAATTTACTGCAGTTAAGTCTACAGAGACAAAGTCCCAGACCCAATGGTTGAGCCACTTTTAGAAATAAACTGGGTTTTAGTGGATGATGCGTTTAACATACTCAGCATGTTTTACATGGCTATCAGAGAAAAAAACAAACAAGAGCTGGCATGCAACTAAAATATATAATAAAATGGAAGGCAAGATGCCAATTGGCATTCTAAAGATATTTTGCAGTCATTCTGATCAGTCAGACTTGTGGCCTTAGATACAATGACATAACATACATTACAGCCAATTCTAGAATAATACATGTGAAATAACTCTTCAATGTTAGTACTGCAAACAGCCTACATGTTATAATCATATCCTTGTTCTAGAATTTCTTAAAATACTGTATCCTGGATAGAGCTGAAAAGGGTGGGAAGCCCTTAAATGTGAGCATACTTGTGGTTAGGGTTATATGCCTGCATCCAAAAGTAGTACTTTCAAGGATACCACTCTTAGAAGCTCAAAATCTTATGGTGCATTTAAAACTCAAAAGAAAACCTGCGTCTGTGCTTGTAAGAGCTTGCTGTAACCGCATATCTGTCTCCTCACTCCCCTGTAGGAACGACTGCCAAAAATCATTCATATCAATGACTACGTCTGCAGACAGCTATTGTCAATCATTCATCAATCACAGCTCTAGTGGGTAGGGGGCATGTGCTACTTTAAGGGTCATCACTGCTGATTGGTTATGAAGTGAGCTGGTATTTTCTTTTCTTAAAAAAAGAAAAGAAAATACACTGGGAACACAACACAATAAAAGCAGCAGCAACAACAGCAGCAGCAACAACAGCAGCAGCAACGACGACAACAATGACGACGATGACAACAACAACAACAACAAAATACAAAAATCCAGCCTGCGAGGGGCAAACCTTCAGTGCCTGGATTTTGTGCTCCTTCCTCTGTTTCTCATACTGCATCTGGCCCATTTTGATTTTCAGGCTAGAGAGCTTGGCCATTAGCGACTAGCGGCAGAGAGAGTTAGCCCAGGAGGAAGAGAGAGAGAAAGAGAAAAGGCAAGACATAAGACAGAAAACACTCCAAGAGCAGAGGGAAGATGATCAGATATGGCAAGAATCAGAAAATGTACCAGAAAATGTGAAGGCAAACAGTGAATGGCCTCTGTAATAGGAGCAGTGGTGGCACATGTTTGAGTGCAGAGGGGAGTGGGTGAGTGAGTCTGCACTGGTATTCCATTTAGCTTTACTCACCTTGGTAGATTTTAGTTTCTTCTCATACTGTAGCCTCTCGCTCTCCATCTCGGACACCCTGTACCTCAGCTCATTGATCTCCAGGATTAAAGTCTGAGCAGAGAAACACACACAAACACACACCACTTTAGCTACGCTCAAACTCAAGGATCCCAACCACATACAAATTAGCCAGCCAACCGTAAAATGCTAAAAAGGCACAAAGGGACCAGCTGGACATTAATTTACATTTCACAGAGTTGGTAAGTGGTTTGATCAATAAAAGTCACAGCTTTGAAAAAACACACAGTGGAAAGAGGGAGGGTGGAGAGAGGGGTGAAGGAGAGAGAGTGAAGACCGTAAAAGGTCTATAGACAGAATAGAAAATAAAATGCTTATTGTAAACAACTAATTCAATTGTTTTGACAGAACTCTGGAGAAAATTATTATAGTTTGGAGTGATCAAGATACGTTTTTAGCTTTCACACAGAACTAAACACCGTATGCTAGGCATCAGAACCAAGCATCACTGCTACCCTGGCTGCACTTTCCACCAACTACGCAATTCTCCCACACTTCCCCTCCGCCTGGACAAAGAGGTGGAACGGACCTGCGGGACCGGGCCTCCACAGCTGCCTTTGAGCATGAACTTGAACACTTTGAACAACATCTTCCAATACCATGCCATCATGGTGCCTGTGTGGTTCCAATACCATGCCATCATGGTGCCTGTGGGCACTAGGGGATTTTATGGATGAGCTCAACACTCTGTTGTCTTCCATCCCTGAGCATGACTGTCCCTTACTCGTCCTTGATGACCTCTTAAACATCCCAATCTCAGCTGACCTGATACACTCCTTTGACCTACAATGGGTCCACAGCCCTATTACTAACAAAGCTGGCAATTCTCGCTCGATATTGTATCAAAGATACCTGAACAGCCACCTCCCTCCACCTACCACCTACCCCTCCACCACCGGACCACTGTTTCATACAGTTTAACTGTTCCTTCACCTACGGTATCATTCCGCCACAGCCTCTGAAACCTGTCTCCAAGCCACTGCCCCTCATTTACTGCCTCCACCTCTCTAAAGGTTAATGATGCCACAGAGTCTCTCTGCTCCATGTTGACTGAATAGCCTGTCTGAATAACTGGTCCTCATATTTGCACTCTATGTTGCACTGCATGTTCTCTTTTTTTTTTTTTTTTCGCTTTGGACAAAAGCATCAGCTAATAAATAAGTGTATGTTTTGTTTATCCAAGATTTGATTCTAAACTTGGACACACACACTCAAATTGCAAGATTTCTACACATTTGTTTCATTCTCCAAAACACTCCCTGCAAAACTCAAGCCCACAAGCACAAGCCCATCCCTGGATATAACACCCACATGCTCAGGAAGCTGCCTCTGCTCTTCTCAGGCCAGTGTGTGAGCGGAGGCCCATGGCTTCCTGGGTAATCACTACTTTCCAGGGAGGGGAAAAGAGAGAGAGAAAAAAAACAAAACAGCTTTACAGAGGAAATGGCTTCTGGCTGTTTTTGCGCCGTTCCCCTTTTGTCCACATAGCAAGTGAAGCACAACATGGATAAAAGCCCGCTGTTCCACTGGACTGGAAGAGACTGCTGCGGCTCAACAACATGACGTGATTGGTGTGCGGCCAAACGTTCCCCCCCTCGGCACATTGTGGAGAGCCAGTCCTGCTGCTGCAGGCACTAGTATGCACTAAAAGCGAGCCTATGCTCTGTGAGCGCTGTCTCAATTCAAACACTTAATTGCATAAGACGCAATATTTGGGAACAAAAACAATTTTTGATGGAAACGGACCATACTGCTGACTTCTTTCTGACCTTTCTAAACGGTGCATGCTTCAAGCATACAGTGCTAGAGTCTTTCTTCTGGGACAGTGTGCAGACCAAGACTTGGACTACAGTTCCTCAGGCAGAGGATTCCCATCATTCCGAAGACATGTGTTTACGCACGACAGCAAAGGCTCGTTCCTCATACCTCGCCGTCTCGGAACTGTTCGTCGAAGTCCAGCCGGTCCTTCTCCATGGCACCCAGCTTGAGTTTCAGGGTGGAGATCTCGGTCATCAGGTCCAGCTTCTGCGTCTCCAGAGCCGAGCGGCACAGCAGCTCCTGAGGGACCCAAGTGACAGCAGCGTGAGACCAGGGAACATTGGACCGGGAGCAAAGTTTTCCCACAATAAGACAGAACAGTTTACACTATATACTATTTTTTGGCCACTAAAAATTAGTGGTAGCGCTTTCCCAGTTGAAGAGAATGGATTTTGCAGGGTAAATTGGTGCACATGCATTCGTAAGGAAGCAAAATAAAAACATAGTACAGTATGAGTATGCATATCACTATTGTCAGCAAAGCGTGGTAATGAGACATTGTACTAATAATACTTCTATATCACTGATTTAGGGGTTTAATATCCTGCAATAAATATCAAAGGAATAATTTTTTTTAAAACATGATCAGTGTTTTGGGTTACCTGTTGAAGCATCTCCTCTGTGGTGTTTAGCTTTTCCCGGTGTTCATCAAGGCACAGGTCGAGGTCCCTAATCTTTTCCCCTTGTGCTTCCACCTGGTCTGTCAGCACACTCACCTGTCCATACAATCACATTACACCAAAGAGTGTTCTATCAGAGCATGTGACTGACAGCACTGTGGCCTGACATCTGATAGAGAAATGCCATGGCCATTGATTTTTGAAATGGTGTTAATGTAGGAAATACCTGAAGCACTAGGGACTCCTTATCACTTTCAAACCGAGCGAGTCTGTCCTGATAAAGGTCGGTGCTCATAGGGATGTGGCCATTTGACTGCAGTAAGGAAGAGAAATAAATCAGACACATACATTAAGTGGTGTGGTTGAGCAGCTAATTGCAACAACATTTGACATGTCTGAACATCAAAGCCACAGGTGAACGTTTGAGGTCAAAAGCAGGCCACTTAAAAGCTTCAGAGAGGTTGAAATCTGAGCCGTTTTCGCTTGCAGCCTTTTGTTCTGCCAACAGCACCTTAAATGGAGAATGGGCCGCCAGAGGAGATCTCAGTGCAAACACCGAGTTATGGTATTACACGCCTGCTTTGGCATCTCTCTGGCTGTCTGCCAGCAACTACAGACTGTTTGCGCAAGGAATGCACGTAACCCCCCGCCCCGCCCCGTGCTAGCCCCACAACCCCCAAACATCTATTGTGCAGGCAATATGGGACCAGTCAAAATCTTTTCTCAGAACAACTTAGACAACCAGCAACATTCAAACTGAAGAGTCTACTTCAAATCCAGCAAAACAGCATAATTGTGTCTGGGCTTTCAGACAGCAGTGTTTACCATCAAACAGCCAACAAAGCTTACTATCAAACAGGCAACAACTCAGTCACGTGGCTTAAGGTTGCTGCCAAGATTAGAGGCAGTTGAGGGATGGCGAGTCAAGTTACTCTACTCTCTACTCAGCTTGGACTCCTGCACTCTACTGGAATAATCAGGGGCTGTATTCACAAAGAATTTTAAGGCTAAAAGTAGCTCCTAACTAGCGAATGTAGGAGCAACTCCTTAAAATAATGGGCGTGTCACTCCTAACTTTAGGACTCCTCATTTTTTTTCACTAAAAGTAATTCACAAAGCATTTTAGACCTAAAAGTAGCACCTAAGTCTGGGACAGCTTAAAAGAAGTCGAGAGGACTCCTAAATCACTAAGACCTATTCACAAACCGCTTTTTGTGACATTTCGCGTCGCAATGTTTTGAAATCCTATGCGGCTACAGGAGCTTTGCGAGGGAACAATTTTGCATTGTAGGCATAACTAAGGGATGCAATAACACCACCAACAACCAAAACTACTCATTGTCAACATGTAAATTAAATGTAATGTCTCATTGTGAATCAAATTAAAATGTTCTCCTCTTTGCAAACGTAGGCATAGGCATATGGTGACAGATTAATTTAATAATGTTGCAAAGATACTGCATCAATCCGTATGTTTCATTAGGCTACTAGGCTATTTGTTTTGCCTTACTCTTTATTCATTTAGGCTAGGCCTTTTTATTCAGTTATTCATCATCTTCCGTCCTTCGCACTACTTGTGTAGCACACGCATTTTAAGACCTGTCACCTGTCACTAATCATCGTAAGGGAGGTGTTTGGAATCATTCCCGCGTTACAATCAAGGTGGCCACTTCAGTCAAGCTCGTGCACGAGTAATGACGTCATCCATGGCAACGAAGACTCACTCTTAGTTTAGGAGTTGTCATTTTTCCTTACTAAGAGGAGGTCTGAAAGGCTTTGTGAATAACTTTTAAGAGAAAACTCCTAGCTAAAATCTTTTTGTGTGATTTAGGAGTACTCCTAGTGGTAAGATAAAAGGCTTTGTGAATACGGCCCCAGAGCCAAAAAAAACAGCTACTCCCAACTGTTGAGCCCAATGGAAGTCCATTTTGCAGGCATTGCTTAGAATATTTATTTTGGAATCATAACTATGATTAATCATCAACAGTCTTTGAGGTATCTGAGCATCTCCAGATTTGGTATCCACCTGAGCTCTCATAACTAAATGCTTATGTTTAAATGTGTCACCAAGCAGATTGGTATTTCACTGCCATAATAAATCAAAAATATCTTGCTGTATCATATCTTGTGTTGCTACTGCTTCAAATTGCAGACGTCACACCTTCCCTTTAAATTAGCATTGGCATGTATAAAAATAAGATCCTGTGACACTTTCAACATAACTTCACCGTCATACCGGTAGCTTATCTTATGTGACCACATATAAATAACTTTTTCTCTTGTTTGGTTTCAGCATAGCAACACAACACACACAGACTTGGGTGATGAAATAAAGGAATACCCCAAATGGTGATGAAGTGCATGTGTGTACATTTATACATGTAAAGATATATACGGGTGCATAGCCTGCATATGGATGCATGTGTGTGCATAAGTTAGCACATACACACACAGAAACAGGCAATCATGCTCACGCATATACAATGCATATCCATGTACGTCCACCAAAGAGAGGGTGTGTGAGATTGATTATAAGAACACATGAATGTCCACACACCAAGGGCCCGTGCAGCCACTCCACCAGGCTGTCGGCGGTGGAGTCGGGGATCTGGCAGCGGAGGCCCTCCCTCTCATCGCCGTCCATCATCTCCAGCACGCCGCGCAGGTCCTCCAGCAGGTGCAGCGCCCGCAGCCCGCCCATGAACGGTGACGTCGGCGACTGGCAGTCAAACATGCCGTTGGAGTAGTCCAGAGCCTTGGAGCCTGAGTGGGGGCAAAGGTCATAAGGTTAATAAAAACTATTCTGGACAAAGTACAATGAAACATAAATCTTATCTAACGTATCTTTCCTTGTCAACCAATCAAAGATTTAGACGTCAGTAGAATGACTGAAACAAAACATTCAACTGCTTCATCCCTTGACAGAAAAGAAAAAGGTCTTTGGAAGCATTAGGTCCACAAGATGTCAAATTTGGAGCCAAAGCTTTGCTCCTGGCAAGTATTTCTCACTTTATTTTACAACTGTGGTCCCAGACACACACTTTTGTATCTGTTCACTTCTAAACAGTCATCCACAGCCATGTGGCTTCTCAGCCAAGGAAAACTCTGATGTAATCTCAGAGCACCCACCAGGCCTTTAGCGCTGCTGCGCCAGTGGGGGCGGACCGTGTGTGAGGACGATGAGCTGCTGAGCAGGACGCAGTGTGCTCGGCCAGGAACAGATTAGCAGCGGGCAGACGCTCACTAAATGAGAAGGCTCGCTCGAGGCCAACATAAAGGCTGCAGACACCCGGGGCGCGCAGTAACTGCTCCGCTGCAGGACATCACGTCAGTGGACAGGGCCCCAAAAAGGGGCAATAACAGTTCTAATCCTTTAACCACAACAACGTGTCTCACTTAAGGCCTCGGTATTATCCAAGTTGGTCTTATTCTTTCATGGATAAAGAATGGCACTAAAGCATTTCTGCCTGATCAGAAAGAGGAAGACGTCTTAAACCTTGGTTCATCCCTTGAAAACCAGCTTTTATTCCCCTTTTTGGAGACTTTAGGGCACAGAGAGGGACTCATCACGGAGCCATAAAATAGAGCACATCATTGTATGGTCATGACGTGAGAGGAAAGCTATTCTAATTCCCCGTGGAGACGAGCAAAGATAGAGGAGACGGCGGCCGAGCAGACCACAGGGATGGGAGGCAGGACAGAAGAAAAGCCACGGTCTTACAGGAACCTGGGGCCATCATGTGATCCGACAGGCCATTTCCACTTGGAAATGTCAGCTATAATTAACCGACAGGGAAAACAAACTACTACTACATTTGCCTATTCCTCTGAGCTTGAGTTAAAGAGCTGCCAGCTTCAACTCAAATGACTTAAGAAACAAGTGAAACAGAAACATGACCTGATATACTCTCATGCAGTGGATGGCAGTGATGATGTAACACAGCATCTTCAAAAAACAGTAAATGGCAAGAAATACCAGCAGTTAACACACGCATTATGCTCACTATAGTAAACACACAAACCTCTCAGCTGCAACATGGACTTTCTGCTTTCCCACTTTTGTCATTTAAAACGTGCAGACAGCTCTGATACATGATATAACCCACTAATCTCAATATTGTGGCTTGTAAGTCTGTGTATTGGTCAGGAGAACAGAACAGAAAGTCCTGAAGCACATTAGCAAGTCTGGTTGGACAGGTTGAGCCTGGGCAGCTGTGCAGGTGTTCTGGTTAGGCACGGCGACGGCGACAGCCCCTTACCCGCGATGATGCCATCCATCTGCTCCAGCGCCGCCGCCAACATCTCACTGGCGTCCGACATCATTCTGGCAGCTCAGCCACAACCCTGAGAAAGAAACACAGCACACAACACATGAGGTCACTCACGACATAGAATAAATGCTCATGTCATATCCCACAGACCAATATAAAAAGTCACAATCCCAAGCAAAACACAACACACCCTAAACTGAACAATGACAATGTATTACACAAAATGATTAGAATATCATATAGCAAACAGATCTTTTCAAGCCGCATTAACAATAGGATAGAATAACAAAACCACGAATTATAATACATCTAGCTTGAGAACCATGGGGAGGCGGGACTCATATTAAAGGGTACTGGGGCAAGATGGCAAGTAAAGCCCAACAGAGTACACTTGCACTGACCACAAAACTTGAGCTAGCACCTACAGTGCTTTAGGACCCGCCTTGCATGAAGGGAGCTGGCCCTCACCCCCAACCACACACCAACGGAAACACTGACAATCACCAGTACACATGTCAGACAGCAAATGGGACCTTGATAGATCAGAGGTCCAAAAACAATGGGGGCTGAGAAGCAGACCCTTTTCATTTCAGCCTAATGGCGGTTCTTTGCGTGTTGACTCTGTCATAAAGCCTGGAGAGGGTGGAGCTGGGCCGAGTGGGAGAGCGGGGGTGGCTGTCAGCGGCGCTGCGCTGCACTCACACGATCCCTAATGAGCGGCTCCCACGACGGGGCCTGTCATTTAGTCCCAGAAACTCACTGAGAGGAGAGCTTTACTTAATGCTAGCCAATGAGTGGGACACCAATTAGACCTGGGCTATGCCCACACAGAGAGCTCTAGCTCCCAAATAATACACTGCAATGTATGATGTAGATATATTAGTACTTCCACAAGGGAATGTTCATTTTTAAGGCAGAATGGTGTGCATTTGACTACATGTTACACTGTTACATTGATGTCACATTAGCCACGTTTACATGGACACTTCTATTCCGAATAGAAATGGAATAATAGCTCAATCGAAATAAAAATTGTCATATGAACACCTCAATCGGAATGAAAATTCCTGATCTGATCATAATTTTAATCGGAATGAAAGAAGTGGTAGTTCGCTCCTATTCCAAATGAACAGCCATGTATATGGTCATTCGGATTGACTGCTGTATCTTCTCAAGGAAAAGTAGGCTATTCCGATCAAAGATTCTAAAGTGCTTGAGGGCACCTGATCGGAATAGAACACACCCCATGAAAAACAGACGGCACACATTTTTCAATTGGAATAGTTTAATCAGAATGACAAAAAAAAAAAAAAAAAAAAAAAAAAACTGTCCATGTAAATGTGGCTGGTGTCTTCAGTCAAACATCAACTTGAAATATAATTACTAACTTCAGACGATTGCAAGTAAAGTAAAGAAGATCGCAACCCTAATCTAATGGATTTCAGGTTGTCTAGGAGGTGTCTGCAGTCTGTTGAGGTACGTCTGGAATGTGGGGAATCTCGGGGGTTTTGCAGCGTGGTCGTTAAGAGAGCTCTAAAAACGTCCCAGGAGCTCCACTTGTCTCAGGTTGAATTGTTGGCTGTTCCGCCTTACCCTGGGTTACCCAGATGGCCTCACACCAACAGACACCCTTTCCAAAGCAGAGTGGCTACCAGTCACTTCAATCCCTGGTGCTGCATTTCGAGCTGCTGCCGAGGGACACTGGGCACTTTGTTTGGCCAACAGTGAGGACACATAGTGGGCCTCCTTTGGACAACCGCCTAGAAACACAGTGGCCTCTCAGTCTAACCTCTGCTCGACAGTCACAGCCACACCAAGCTCAAAGTCACATTCTCCACAGTTCATATTTTTACGTTGTGATAATCTCCAGTCCTCAGTTTCCATATGAAATGGTGTGAAGGCCTAGAAATATCTAGCAACTATATGAAACCTGGGTATAGGAATGCCCATTGTGTACTCTCCCGTCTGATTTGATCACCATATACTTGCACAAGTAAAGGCCACCTCATTCACAACAGACCTTTTGAGAAGGTGGGGTGTGGTGCTCTCAAGGACCTGACCAAACATCTCCACACTTTACACAGAGGACATATTCACCTCTGTCGACCAGGGCAATGTAACACGAAAGTGTACCCACCAGAGTGCGACAACAAGTAATCCTAGTGTTTCCACTCATCAGGGATTTCCAACAGTCACAGTGGTTGGAGAAAGTGTTGAGTCATTTCGTTGGTGGAGTCTGCTATTTAACCAGCTGCCTGACTTCCTGAGGACTCCCCACAACAGTGCTGACAGTGTCTCTTTTCTTCTTTTTAGGGCTGGTTTGAAAGACCCCCTCCTACAAATTCTGGAGGTCTTCCGAAAGACAGACATCACACATATTCATCTGCAAATAAAGAGTGACACTAAACTCTTTCCACACAACCATCTGGAGGGTGTGGATTGCAGAACCCTATAAACATGAGTCTAAATGCATATGTTTTATACTGTACTTTTTGCTAATTAGGGTGGTACTCTTCTACAGAGGGTGGCACAAAGGCACTAAGCCTTCATTTTGCACAAATGCAGGTTTGGGGGAGTGACTAGGGCAGAAATCTTTTCAAAATGTCTTTTTTTGAAACTTAGCTAAACATTTAGCACTTCTGTGAGGCAATTCTACTGTAGAACTTGAGGTAACTACTTGGACTCTCCAGAAGACTTGGAAATGGAGTATTGAGCCATATCAAAGAGAGTGCCAACATTTTGTTACCCTGAAGAAATGTAGGCATTTCAGCATGTTTCAGCAAAACCCAAATTCCACTTGGCCATGATGACTCAGGACAGAACTCCCCTTAGATGCCTCTTTGCTCTCAACTCATCCAGCTAATCTGGGTTATAGCTCGGGAGGGCATAGGAGGGAGAGTTCCTGTTGAATGGGGATGAAAAGAAAGGAAACTTGCCCGGAGGACATGTTTGTCTCGCCACCTCACCCAACAGGCAGCTGCAGCAGTGCATAACATGCCTGCGAGGCCATGAAAATCCCCAAGGTCGGAACAAATCGCTTATTGGGGCTTCTCTTCTCAAGGCACTGGCAGACTGGGCTATTCGAGGTAAGCAGCAGAAGAGAGTTGATAAGGGCTGCTTGGAGAGAAAAAATATCCCCTTGGTAGTAAACCACGTGCAGGCAGTAGCTTTGAGAGCTTGTGTTGAGTCTATGAGTTGTTACTGACAAAAAAAATAAACTAAACAGAAGTCCATTTTGAAAGGCTAGTCTTGGCCCTGGCCACTGAGTCAACACAAAAAAGTAATCACTGAATGTCAAATAATTAAACAGGATACCATTGCTCAAACACCAGGGATCTAAGGCCCACACACCATCCCAGCCTTGAGCAGCTGCCTGAGGCAGGAAGAACAATAGATAAACTGTCTTGCTCATGTCTCTTGAAACTCCAACAACATTTCAATGGCAAATCAACACTGCCTCATATTAAACAGGGGCATAATTGCAGAAAATGAAGGCTTCTGCCACTTTTGTTTTGGAATGAATGTCATCTCAGCATTTCAAATATATAGAGAGCTCTGGTTTAAGAGGGCAGGTTGCCTTGCATTGCAGAACCCTGCAAGGCTGGAATTTCCTCCTGGAACTCCGACACACAATGGCTCCGAGCCGTGGAGCTGATAACACATGAGGCCTTTGTGAGGCTCAAATTTCGCTCTTTTCGGACTGAAATCACATGGCCCAACACAGACTTACTATTGTAGCATCTGCATTCAAGAATCCCAGCCTTTCACAATAGGAGAAAACATTCAAGGCATTCCAGAAATGCACGTCAACAAACATTACCATACAGATGACATTTTAAATAACATGAACATGACAGCCATAAGATCTAACTGAACTTCAGTCTACTGAGAAATCAGTGTTGCCTAAGAACCTCTCTGGGGATGGGAAAGGATTTTTTATTAATGTTGATACTGCCAACTAGGCAAGGAAGAACTTGAGAAACATGATCTTCTCCTTGTAGTGCCATCAGAGAGAGATGACCTGTGAATGAGGAGAGTGAGCCACATTTATCTTAGGGACCATCCACATGGAATGTTTTGAATTCTCCCCCCTTGCGTTTTGCATTCATTCATCACTGTTTCAAGAAAAAAACTAGTGAAAACTTGGAAAGGCTGCTATTTTTAAATTTTACACTTGACCAGTGAGGAAAAAGAGCAAATAGAGTGGGTGTACAGTACAAACTAACATGTAATATAAAAACAGGTGAGTGTACAAACTAACGTGTACAAATAGCCTCTCTGCCTAATCTTGGCTTGGAGTTTTATTGGCAATGCATTACACAGAGCACTCCAGATGGAAATATCTTTTGTAATTGAAAATAATAATTTTAATAAAATTAAAATATATTTCTACCACAAAATCAAAGTTTGGTTGGTGGATGGATGGATAGATAGATAGATGATAGATGGATAGATACTTTATTGATCCCCAAGGGGAAATTCTTCATGCCGCCTGTGATCCTGGGGTTGGTAAAGAATATGATCATCTGCTGCACTCGACCTCTGGCCTTGGGCCTACACAGCCGAATCACATCCGTGAGTGGGAAGCATGGTTTGGGGGAACAGAATTTCCCCAGTTAGGGTGAACCTACCCTGCTTAAGGTTGCATTTAGTGTCACTTTATATCAAACAAACCCAGAGACGCCTTTGGCTGCTGATGTTACTGATGGATTACGTCTTCCTCATATAAATAGAACAAGCTACCTGATTACCATGACGTGTCTGACAATCAAAATAGATGTTCTTCAAAATAGAAGTTTTCTATTTTTAATAGAAAACAATAGAAAAGTCTCTTATTGATAATTTGAATTATATACAATATTAGATTTAAAAACCCACCTGCCTCAGCTTCCTTTAAGAAAATTCTAACTGATTGGCTTAAAATCTTTTACCACTGGAGTAAAAAACATGGCTTAACATTTGCTTGAGCAAAGAGAAATAAGCATGGCAGTGTGTGAGTGGGGAGAAACCATAATGAGTTCTCAAATCCATCAGCCCTAAAGGCCTAACAAAGCACCAGAGTCCATCCAGTGGGATCTGGTACTGGAAACACACACACACACACTACTGCCTCTGCTCTGAACCCTGGATATCTGATAGAAAGCCCCTACCCTGGCACAATCTGGAGAGAAATGTCAGCCTTCAGGTCACTCATCTCTGTAATGGTGGGAGGAAGAGAGTGTTTGTGGCAGGCAAGTTAAGTCGACAGGCCTCGCCTGAGTGGAGCGGAGATGTGCAGCGGCAGAGAGCGAAGCGTCTGTAAAGGCTGGATTTAGAGCAAATCTTGTTTTCACACAACGTGTTGGGTGCAGTACAGAAGCTCAAACTCATTGTGTCATGCTTAGTGAAACAGCTATAAATATAAACTATTCTGTGAAAGAGATGCTAAGCAGTATTATATGTGAAGGACAGTAAAACGATCTGTGCAGGATTTAGATGGGGGGGAAACTGAAGCTATCCGAGGCAAATGCTGTTGTTGCCTTCCCACGAGTGCACAAAAGCCTGGATCACAACGTTGTCCCCAGGCTAGACTGCTCAGTGTCATCAGGCAGAGGGATTTGTGCCGCACTTGAGACAGTGAAAGAAAGGACTATTTCTGGATTTCCAGTTACTTAGCCTCCATAACAGTGTGCCTTTCACTGACGCAAAGCTCTTTTCTTCATGAACCCAAAAAACCTGTGTCACAGATGCTACATTACTGGGCTCAGGTTAAAGGCGGTCAGCACATTTCAGAACTCCAGGATACTCGGACAAAAACCATCATAGCAGACCAACGTGCAGGTCTGTGGGGCACCCCAGAGAAGCTACAGCCTTCACATGTTGTCGACAGCCTGGCCAACATCGGCACACATTCCAGGCATCCTAGTGGACGCCCATCAGGCATGCATCGGAAATAAACACAGATGAGGGAGCCCAAGAGGGCAGTGAGGCAGAGATAGAGTGTTATACATATCACTCATTTTACACTCATCACAAATGCCTGAGTGAGACATGGCTTGCACCTGAGGGGCAGGGGGCTTCCAGCTGCTTAAATATAGCCCAAATAGTAAAAATAAAAGTGCCTGAGGGTTTAAGTAAACATACGTATTTGTAAATTATGGCTGACCCAGCCGGCTAGTTTAACTGTCTACGTTTACTTTAAAGGTGGTGACTGGGTTAGAAACAGCTCATGCATAAAATATGAAATAATATCTAGCTACTCATGAAAACTCTTTTTTCAATATATCCCTGGAGTGTAATGACCCAAGGTTTTGCAAGAGGACACAGAATTAAAGCATACAAATGCAGATAAGCAGCCATGTGCCAAATGTGTGTCTTAAAACATTTAGCAAATTCTTTAGACAGGAATTGAAAAAAACTAAACTGTCCAGATGTGTGACTGACAAGGCAGATGATTCAGTAAAGGGCTTTGGTTGTGAACTAAGAGCCGCAGCTTCTGCGAGTACATGTAAGTCCTTATAAGTCCTCTAAGGTCATGGATCATAACCAAAACCTCTCTCAAAGTTGTGATGAGCACAGACAATATAAACATCAGCAAATCCCACCTTCCCTCTCTACACTGCCAACAGCAGACGTTGACAGACAATAACAGATGCTGATCTGAAAAAAGAGCTCCTACACATGGCTGGATGTTTTTCCAATCTTTCATAGTTTTATGTAATGACTGAAACCACCCACACTAAACACTTCACCTCATGATTCCAAGGTCCTACTAGGTACAGAATAGCATGAAAGTGTATGCTTTGTCGTCATGCTTGTTCAGCTGGTGGTGGTCTGCAGGAAGCTGACAGCTGAAAATCTGTAATTCTATACCACCAGTGTGTGTTTCCGATTTTGTAAAGATCTGAATTTTATGCAAGAGTACGTTTGGTGATATCGGGGTTTCGCAAACTGCTCAGTGCCAACGGCAGCAGTAGGTTTTGACTATTACTGCAGGCTCGGAGGTGTCTCTCGGAACATGCTACGTGGAATGTGTGAATCACGACAGTGAAGTGAAGAACTTCCCACAGAGAAAGTAGCTTAACAGTGCTGAGATTACTCTGAAATGGCTACTGTAGCCTAAATCCATAATATAGTCTAACGCGATTTCGCAACATAAGCTAAATATTAATAGAGCTTTTGCCAAGCCCGTTTGTTTAATCCATATCTTTAGGCTACGTTTCACGAAGCTTACGTGTGCCTTGGGCAGTATGTCTTAAAAAGCAAAGACAAGTTAGAGAAACCCAGAGTAACAAAGTGTTCTCTCCGCAGCTGTGAGAATTCCCGGCGTTCGATTTCACTTGATTCATGTTTTCATTTGTAGCCTAGGCTAATAACTGGAGACAATTAACGCCAACACGAAGGGAATTCCTGTACAATGTAGCCCAAGCAACTTCTTCTCTTCAGTCTTTTCTCTGCAAATCAAGTGTATCATAGTGTAACTACAGCACAACCTACTTTTAAATGAATTAGCAAACTTTTGCCTTACATTCAAGTAACCAAGTTTTCTCTGAACTGACTCGTCAAGATTTTCGGATTTTTACACGATAGGCATTAAAACAAAAAGCTTACTTACCAAATATCGATGAAAATAAACGTCAACCTATGTCCGATCAACAGTAGGCTACTCCTCAAGACGACTACAAATTCTCACTTTTTCTTCTTTTAACTTAGTCCAGTTTGCTTGTCTCGTCGTCCGTAGTGCCCCCTCGCCTGCGCCATGACGGTAAAGAGCTAGGGATGGGAAGGGAAGCCGTACGTCATGGCGCGCTCACATCCCGCCACGGGGGCACGCACCAGTCGTGGGATCACACAGACAGCTTGCATGGCATGAATTAAAGGTTAAAATAAGTTAAAATCACCGGTTGTCAGAACAGCAGGTCGGTTGCTTGTCAAACAGACATTCATCATCGAAACGGCTTTGAAGATAGAATCGCCGTGGGCTAATGGAAAATAAACAGTTATGTAGAATTGTTGCTCTGTTATCTAGTCAGTAGTCGACCATAGGTCTACCAACAAAGTCAAGGTAGGTTTTTAAAACGAATTAAGGTCAACATACCTTTTTCTTCCATTTCAGTGATAACACAGCGATATTTTCCCACATTGTAAGATAACTTTTTTTTCTGTTATAGCTTCAAAAAAAAAAGTTAATGTTTTTATTTATTATTTCTTCAAACTCAGACTCATTAACATAGCCTAACTATTACATGTGTGGTGTCTACTGGACACGAGTGTAATAATTGTAGGTGCTATGTAGGCTACTGTGTAGCTGTGTCCTCACTGGGCCTGCTGTGTGTGTGTGTGTGTGTGTGTGTGTGTGTGTGTGTGTGTCTGTGTGTGTGTGTGTAGTGTCTGTGTGCGGGAATGTTGTCTTTGCACCTTCTATTCCCACACAAAGTGACACAATCGTTACATTTCAAGCACTTGCACCTGTTCTGATTAAGTTTTAAGACATAAGCATCAATAATGATCAGAAATCTTGTTTATATTTTTTTTTACCTTGTTTATAATTGAATTTACTAATTTTCTCACAAAAAGCGAAAATCATTCATATGATCATAAATGTGATCTCACAGGGATAAATGGCAAATATAAACCATGATGTTAATCATTGGTAATTGAGCTAAAGTAAACACCTGATAAATATTTTTACATAAAAGCCTAATAATGTGGTGGGTCCACCAGACCCAGGAACATTGGCTGAGTAACAAAAATACAGTATGAACACCTTATAGGGTTAAGTGCATGATCTGGGTTCAGTTCTTCTTGAGGTGGTGAATAATGTTGGGTCCCTTCACTGTCCAGTCTCCTGACCTGGAATCAGGAAATAATTGATGTAATAATCACAGCAGTCTTGGATTCGGATTGTTTTCAGGGGATGCAGATGGGAGGTGCAGGACGTCCATCACCCCAGTTGCATGTTCATCATGCAGAGACCGTTTTGGTGGCCGCTCGACCTTCACAGTGTTAGGGTCGCACTCGAGCATCTCTCTGATCCACTCGTCACCCAAAGCTCCCTCAATGAACTCCTCCAGACTGATGATAGCTTAGGAAGTGACAGAGGAGTTAGTCAACGAAGGAGTTTGACTCACAGTTGAAATGGCTGAATAGTGGCTTTATAGGATGTCATGATGCAAGGCATGAATTAGGTTCTTCTGCTTTGAGTTATTTATGTATTTTAAGGCTAGGCCTACGCTAGGTTTCAACAACTATGCATGTTTATTTTACGGCATGCCAACTCAGGTCTCTAGATTAAGGTAGTGAACCCAAACACGACCACATTAAAAATTCAGATGGTTTTAGATTTAGAAACCATATTGACCAACATATAATGGTGGTAACCCCATGCTTAGCTGTGTGATCTGCTGCCAAAAGGTTTACTGAACTGTGTGATTTAGGCCTACTCATGTTGTAGGCTACCCAGATTATACTGCTGCAGTACTCACCGTTATTGTCTTTGTCCAGTCGCACAAAGATCCTGTTGGTGCACTCCTCCGCTGTAAGGGGGTTGATTTTGGTTATAGAGGCGGCCACGCTCATCTTGTACACAGCCTGAGATTAGATAGGGAAGATTGACTGAGTAACTTTAGAAAACACATGATCTCCTGACTCCTTGTGGACAAACTAGATATTACATACAAAATATGACTCGAACATGATGGCCTTACAAGTGCTGAAAAGTTTTTTTTTCTAGTTTGAAAATACAAAGACTAACGTTACACAAACAAATACAGAATATAGGCTATCTGTGTACATGATGTACAACTATGTGGCATGTGTGCAAATGAGCTGACAAATAAAACACATTTTACAAGTTAAAAAGAACTCTGTGAAATGCCCTCATGGAGAGGAAGGGGGCGCTACCTGCATGATCTCTAGCATCTCTCCTCGGGTTATGGTTCCGTCTTTGTCTTTGTCATAGAGCTTAAAAGACCAACGCAGTTTCTCCACTGATGAGCCTTCTGTCAGCATACTGATGGCCGTCACATATTCTCTGAAGTCAACAACTCCATCCTGCAAAGCAACAGCAGCCCCAGGCAGTGGGATGATTACAGTATTGAAAATCAGTTTGCATTTAAGCCTCCCAATATACACATTGCATTGATGATGATTTGTTACAATGTTAAATACCTGACAGGGTTGAACCAGAACTGTGGAAAAAGAAAATTCTGCTGTTTTCAGAAATATGAAAAAAATCTGAAGATAATTTTGGAAGACCTTGATTGTAGGATTCTTGTGGGCAGAGAAATTTTATTATATTTTGGGAATTGCATGACAGCTGCTCAATCATTTTTGAGTTAACTTTGGCAATTCCATCCATCCTACGGCTCAAAATCTAAAGATGAACTATTTTCCTCTGATCTCCAATTCATTATTATCCAATGAAGAATTGGGATAAATAAAATACAAAAGAATTTGGTCAAAGAATATGTCACTGAGCATCAGAACCAAATAATCACCAGGAAACCCTCAGCTAAGGCTATTCCACTCTGGACTTGTAACCGGAGGGTTGCCGGTTCGAGCCCCGACCAGTGGGCCGCGGCTGAAGTGCTCTTGAGCAAGGCACCTAACCCCTCACTGCTCCCCGAGCGCCGCCGTTAAAGCAGGCAGCTCACTGCGCCGGGATTAGTGTGTGCTTCACCTCACTGTGTGTTCACTGTGTGCTGTTTGTGTTTCACTAATTCACCGATTGGGTTAAATGCAGAGACCAAATTTTCCTCACGGGATCAAAAAAGTATATATACTTATACTATACTTATATATAATATTACCAGACACACAAGCCAGCAGTAACCAAAAACTTGAATTTGAAACTTGAATTTAAATTGAAAAAGATGTTAATTACATCATTTGTTGTTGTAGCTTGTTAGATCTGTCAGAGGAGAGGATTATCCCAGCATTATCTGAGGTATTGTGAGGGTCTGCACTGTTAGCGGGGCAGACATGTGGTGCCAGGCAGGAGCAGGTGCTGCCTACCCCATTGTTGTCAAGTGTGCGGAAGATCTGCTCGGCATACTCGGCCGACTCGGACCCCACGGTGCCATCGCAAAAGTGCCTCCTGAACTCGTGCAGAGTGATCAGACCACTTGGACACTCCTTCATGAACTTTCTGACAATGATATTTAATTTTGTGATTATAATGCTTGATACCCATATCAGTATTGTATTTATATTAAGCAGGCTATTTTGACATTAAGGGCAATAAATTATGTTCCATTGGGACAAATTCCATTTAAATAGCATTATAACTGCAGAAGTCATTAGGACAAATTCCATTTAAATAGTAGGCCTAACTAATACATGAATCACCAGTAGATTAATGTGTCTATAATAAATCAACAAAGCCCAGTCCAGATAAACTTTTCCCTACCCTTCCACAACCTATCCTAAAAATGCAAATTAATTAAATGTTAATGCGAAATAATGTAGACTTACTGATCCAGACTCTTACCTGAACCAATCATAGAGTTCGGTGATATACGTGCCTCCTCTTTTGCAGGGTAGTGTGGCAGCTTGACCCATTCTTCTCTTAGCCCAAAGCCAGAGACCCCAGGTCCTGTTATATACCAGCATCCAGCTTACCTTTCACGCAATTAATCACATTTACCAGTGACCTTCTGGAGAGGAGATATAAGGCAAAAGTAATCTCCCCGTGGGAGGTCACGGATGGGAGAGAGCCGAGGCAAATGTAATTAGCTCAGACTGGGCTGTGGGGGCCTGCTCGAGAGGCACACTGTGGCTAAAGATGGGGTGAGTTCTGTTGTATGTATGTAGGTTAAAATGTGTGTGTGTGTGTAGTGTATTTGTGTGATGATTAATTAGGTATTGGAGATATACTGCTTGTTTCAGATTCAGGCATACAACAAATTATGGCCACTTAAGTGTCACTTAATTGAATATAAGAATGTTATGGTTAAAAGATTTCTTCCTCTGGATATAGAAATCTCCTAGGGTCGGCTAGATAGCAAAATATCAATCAAGAGACAAGGTGATTAAAAGTGTTAAAGTGAAGAAAAGACTCAAGTGGTATGATATCCCATTATATCATTATACCCAAGCGCATTGATATCCCATTCAGCATTACACTTCCCAGATACACCCCAACTGTTGTCCTCCAAACCAAACATCCAAAGAAGATATTAACTAGGACCACCAATCTAACCATTAACCCCAAATAGTTGACAAAATCCAGTGTAACATTGTGGTGCAGCTGTATCCACAATCTTAAGTGTCATCTGTAAAACCGACTCTAGATGACTAATTGAAAAGAGAGACTGTAGTTACATCATGAGAATAGAGACTCTAGTTACATCATGAGGTAGGTGGTCAACATGAACTGAGGAACTTTCTGGATTTGAAGGGAGGATTCTACAAATGAGAAACACATGATCCTACACATGATCACAAGAAAACCTCTTGCAGTGGGTTGTCCAAAAGGCTTGGGAAAGGGATTATCAGCAGGACAATCTAGCTCAAAGACAATGAAGTTAACACTCTATAGCTCAATTAAAGACCTGATGAAATTCATACTGAGAATCTGTGGTACATCCAGGACCACCACTCCATCATCCTAGATCATCTGTAGATTGTTTTTGAAAAGAAACGGGGGAAACACGGCAGAAAAATGTAAGAAGCTCATAGTCTTACTTCCAAGGACTTAGTGCAGCAATAGGTTTCTCTACCAAGAGTTGATGTTGAGAATTTAGCAAATTTTGCAATTTTACTTATGCAAAAGTAATTATGGGGGCTTATTATTTTTAATTTGTTTTATTTTAGCAGACAAATACATTATTTAGCTTCTATACTACAGCTCAAGTGTTCCCAATAAAATTGAATTGAATGCTTTTGCAAGCCACTGCAAGTAAAAGACATGAGGAAATAGGGCGCTAAAGATTGTTTTACCCAGATGTTTAAAAATGTGAATATCAGCACATTTATGACAAGCCCAACTAATATTAACTGCGTTTTGACCACCATTTTCAAAACTTGATGGAGTTTTAACCTCGATTTTCCAAATGTTTTTTTTTTCAGATGGAAACTGAGCTTCAGACAAACGTTAGGAGCTTCACCCCATAATATTTATATAATGACCAGCCCCTGTTTACAGACATGAGTCAGATACTCTGAATCAGCATGGGTCCCAGTGTGTGTGTATGTGTGTGTGTAAGCGCCTCATTGACCAGAGACAGATACAGGAAACTAATGTTTATTTAAGAATCTTTGTACATGACAGCCTGGAGAGACATGGGCCCTGTGCCACCAGATCAGATGTGTTGACAGCAGCAGCAATGGCGCTTCATAGTAAACCCAGCAACAACAATGACAACAAAAAAACACACATTAAAACAAATACACAAAAAGGTAAGGAATTACCATTGGCATTAGGTGGGCCCCTTGTGTGTCTTGTTATACAAGACACGATGTCCATCCAGCCATCCTGTGTGTGAGACAACTGCAGTCTGAGGCAGGCTGAGCTATGACCAGTTGAGACTTTCCCGCCAAGTTCTCAAGAAATTCCAGGAGCAAAGAAATATTAAAGTCACTGATGCGAAGAGCCCAGTGAAATGGTCAAGCTACCAGCCACGGGGTACTCCACCACCGCAACATCATAAGCCACTACTGCAGATCCAAAACATCCTGCACTAAACAAACACACACACACACACACATAAGAAAAGCCCAGCATGTCCCATAAGGCAAACAAACCTTTACCCTACGACCCAACAATTGTTGAAAGTAAAAACCAAGACCTTTTGGAAAAAAAAAATCTGGATGAAAAGGGAAAAAAAAAAGGATGTACAGAAGGCGGCATGCTGATTGCAAGGAAAGAGAAAGTTAACAGAACAAAACAGGAGGGGACTAAAAAACTATGCTGGATATTACAGCTGACGGGTAACTATGGTCAGGTCTGCATGTGTAACCCATTTACAGTACAGTACTGGATGTCTGCACGGTGCCCCTGCCTGGACGGTTCTGGAGCAGTAGATGCACACATACTGGAAACAGTCATCGGTGGTCATAGACTCAAGAATCATTCTGGAAAAAAGCCACCTACACACGCACACCACACACACACACACACACACATACATACAGAGCATCAAAATGTACAGTACAGTGATTAAAAAAAAACTTTAACAAAATGAAAAATGTGTAATGCATTTTTTAAAGACTCAAATAAAAACAAATCCTGTCACTTTTTTGCCTTGTGTAGGACCAGCCTGTTTCTATGGCACATGCATCACAAGTCAGTACTTATCGTCTTGGGTGGGGAGCCGTTGCTGGGGTTAAGGCTATGGGAGCCTTCTTGTCAAGCCCCAGCCCCCATCTCACCAAACGGACACGAGGACCTGCTGCGTGAGTGACCTTTGTGTGATGGTGACCTCTGAAGTCTCACACAGCTCTGCCTGTTGAGCCCGATCTACTGCCAGGCAGCCAATGCCCTTCATACAGTCCTCCCATTCAGTCAAGGTCTCATATTTTGGGTGGTGTGGGGGTTGTGGTCAGGCTTTCACCTGGTCTCCTGTGACCTCAGTAAGCAGTCGCAAAATTGGTGGACAGCGCTTGTGTTTGTGCAGAAATACCACTAGGCATGCCAGAGTCACTCCGCAAGGTTCAGTGTAGCTCTAGTTTGTTCCTTCTTTGCATTAAGTGCTCAACCCGAGCACGCTACATGCATGTGGGTCCAGACACGACTATATGGTTGACCAACAACTCTGTTTAAAACTGATCATCATGGAGGGCATGGAAACTCAAGGTGCACTGTATGTGACTGTGAGAAATGCCCTCATGTGCAGTACGTTTGGTTTGTCCATTAGCACGACAATGATCACATGCCCAGTCCAGACCTCCCGGCTCTGAGCTAAGTCCACATGGAGATTCCTTAATCTTCCAATGAAATATTGTTTTAACGAGGGGGAAAAACATTTTGACAGTGTCCTAATATTGATTGTTCACGTAATACATTTTGCAATTCATTCACAAAACAAAAATGTATAAAAAGTGTCATGTGGCCAAGTGTTTTTAGCACTCTTAAAGCCTCTGTAAAATACTTCTTTTGCTTTAGTGCCGGGGACCAAAACGGCAAGCATGGAAAAAACAGTTTCTCAGCTACTAAGGAATATAAACTGCATAGCTTTGCCTTGGCTGTCTCAACCGTGGACCACCCCTTCACATTAGCCTGCTCACTGAACCCAATCCCTCAGTGCATAAGAAAATACATAGGGTAAGGGGTGGGGGGAGGAGAGGGCCGATCAGCAGCCATCACCCCAGCAGCTGAAGAGCCTTCTCACGGGACCAAAAGCAGACATCAGTTTGTTCCTTCCTCATCTGTCGCTGATGATTAGCTCGCCAGCAGCAGCAGCAGCAGCAGAAGAGATGTAAGCAGGTGACAGCGCAACATGTAGCATAAGCAGCAAGGTTGACGGGTGTGGTTTAGCGCAAGTGTCCGACCTCATGTGTGTTTGGGGGAGGGTGGGGTGGATGCCTGGAGGTATAGGGGGTCTCGGGGGTCCCCACTGCATTGCTCCCTGAGAAGTGACCTCAGCTGGAATGACTGTGTCAAAAAGAAAGCTAAAAACATGTCCTCTGGGATTGTTCTTCGACAGCGTAGATATAGCGTCCTCATCCTCGCTGTTCTCTGCTGCAGTCAGTGCTCGGGGGTTGTCCTCTCCGGCTGGGGGGTCAGCGACGTGGCTGGAGGGAAGGCCCTGGACCGAGTTTACCATCAAACTAAATTCAAGTGTAGTGGACAAAAATATGGGGGCAGTTATAAGCCACACATTCATTCACACATTCATTCAATCGTTCATTCCTTTGAATAGTGGGTGGAGGTAAGAGAAATGTTGTCATATTCTAGGCGTACCAAGTATTTGCACCAGTGTTTGGTCTGTACTCATTTTGTTTAAGGGCCGTATTTAAATCACAGCGTTGATAAATCATGGGGATTTTTTTTTTAAATAAATTTTCCTTAATAAAATGGGAACAGATCCTGTATGGTTCAAATAAGTGATGACAGAAATGAATGCAATTGCTCCAATCTCTATGGCCATAAACCCTGCCATTACAAGACACACACACACACACACACACACACACACACACACACACACACACACACACACACACACACGGTTGCCCCTTGCACTTTAAGTTGCAATAAACACACAATATTCCCTTGCTGTCCCTGATCAAATTTGATCAATTTTTTGCTTGATCACATCCATGCTTCAAGTGTAGACTACTCCTCTTGCCAGAGGAAAACCAAAACTCCATGTCTCTTTAGGAACCAGCTGAATGACCTCTGACATCAAGCAGAGAGTACTGCTAAACAGTCTGGTAAAGGCGGGTAGCGTAAGGTCCTCCAGTATCCCATCAGGCACTGCCTTATGACCCATGCCTCCTGATCCAGACAGGAAGTCCAAGCGGTAACAAGTTCATCACCACTCTGTGTCCCAGAAGCAGGACTACCACCAGAGCCATGGGGTGGGTGGGGTATCACTGGGCTTCAGTCTCTGGTCACCACAGTGGGACAGTTTATCCAGAGGGGAAATTAAAAACCCAATAAATTATGAGTGTGTATATGTATACACATACACACACACACACACACACATATATATATATATATATATATATGTATAAAAAACGACAACAAATAAAGAATATTCAGGGGGACACCTGATGCTTTGTGTAGATGGGGAGTTTTTCCTTAAAAAGTGAAATTGTTTTTTTGAAAAACGGAGCCTGGTGGCAGGACGTCACAGGGACCAGTGCATGTCGTCAAAGTCCATGGCCTCGCCCAGGTTGGCGTCCGTCTCCAGCAGGCTCATGATGACCGCCATGGCCGCCTCGTCGCTGCTCAGGTTCCCGAGGCCCGCCACGCCGACCCCATCCAGGTCCAGCTGGGAGTTCCCCTCTGGAGAGGAGGACAGATAATGGTTGAAAGTCACGACTGTTAAAAATAAGGTGGATTTCTGGCAGATATACCATACTTACTGCTGAGGACTTATCAAGGACACCAGAGTGGTTTAAACAAGATATATGTTTGTAAGGTGTACATGAAAAAAAGACTTACCCATGAGAGAGTCGCCACCACTAAAGAGGGCATTTCTCGTTTCGTCCTCAGTGTTGGACTTGCCTGCTATCTCCATGTCTGCCACCTCCCCATTTTGCACCTGTGACTCACAGAACACAACCAGTCATATCACACACACACACACACACACACACACACACACACACACAGCAACATGCAATGTAACAGAGCTGACTGCTAAAGCACATGAGAACATGTGCGCGCTCACACACACACACACTCACGTTGCTGTTGGCTTGACCACTGGCAAGTGGGGATTTGTCCTGCAGCAAACTGAAAGGGCTTGCATTCCCACTGGATGGCGAGGAGTTCATCCTGGAAAACAGGAAAACGATACTCCACCGTCACAACAAACGTGTAAAGAAAACTAAACCAATCTAGTACCTCATGGAGGAAGTGCTTAAAGTAGCTGACTAGTGGCTCTGTGAAGTTGTGTGCAGATTTATTTATTTGCAAATATCTTTACAATGTGATGTGCATCTGGTTACTGGTTGGAAGGCCCGGAGGGCTGAAAACGGTCTGCGTTTTTACTAGCACAATGCCTCTACCTTAAAGGCCCCCTAATGATTTTTTTTTTCGCCCCTTCATTTTAAAGCCTTCTGACTATCTACATAAAGTGCTTTATACATGTACTGTGCTGATGGTCTTGACCCTCATCTGTCTCAGCCTCTGGACTTCCATCCATACATGTCCTAACCTGTTGAAGTCTAGCAGCTCGTTGGCGATTTGGGTCCCGATGCTCCCGGCATAGATCATGGTCCCTGGGGTTGTGGAGATGCCTGGGATGATGGGCAGGGTCTTCTTAGAGTCATCTGAAACAGACAAACTGATGTTCAACCCGACCCAATCCACTGGGAGCGATCAGTCCCGTGATGAAGCAGTGAATACATCAACACCACACGTGATTCTGTGAGTACACTCACCCTCAGAGGTCCTGGAGTTACTTGGCTGTCCAGACTTGTCCCCTGACCCACTGGCACTGCTCTTACCACTGTCAAAGAGAATGAAGAGCACAGGGCAGTGTAACCTCCTGATTTGCCATTCAGTATGCCAAGCTACGTACTTTGAGCCATACTGTACATCACAATTTAGCGCTAACATAAGCATTAGCATGAATACACAGTATGGGAAAAGGTTGTACTTACGATATGACAGTATTTGTAGATACGATGTACTCTACTTCTTTGGTCCAGGGATTTATAAAACTAAACCACTGACTTTGCAAGGTGACAAAAGAGCCGTATTTTGTTTTGAATTTGTAGCAATTTGTCTCAATTTTCTCTTTAGTCCTTAGAACTGTGGAAGGTAAAAGAAAAACAACTGCTTGGATTTGTGTTCTCTATGGCTTGTGTTCAATATGGCAGAGTTACGGTGCTATGTTATGCTAAATGCTAAAGTGGAGATTGTTATACATTACTTCATTTTGGGCAAAGGCATGGTTTTAATACAAAACACACAATATCATAACATTTAATAGGCAAATATAATCCACCAAGGCTGGTATCTTATGAATGAATTTAGACAGAAGAGAACAATGTTAACAATTTTTTTAGAAAGGATTGTTTATGGCCCCTACCTTTTCGATGCCTCTCTGCCAAGTGGGGCAGGTCATCTTGATGGAAGTACTCATAGCATGACGTTCCCAGTAGCTCCTGAGGAAGATAGCCCAGAACGGTGGTAGCTCTGAGAGAGAGAGAGAGAGAAATACATCTGCAACTTTCACTTTAAGTCACACGTGTCCCACATGCTTACCTAAAGTAGGGCCAAAACTCCTACTACTTAAGACATTACTATTTCTGAAACAAGAGTGTCTCTTCAAGTCAGCTTTCCAACTGAAATACTTTCTAGTCACAGGACTAGTACTCATGTTCACCACACACATGCTTTAGATTAGACCATCTAGGACCAAACAAGATACCAGATACAACATACATAACACAGCTATTACATACAGATATATCCTACATAGTTAGGAATCTGATTTCACTCCTGTAAAACGGCCATCATCAAGCCTTTGCCTTTGCAAGACTTAGCCATAATCTCATATTTCCTGAACACTAGACTAGGCTACTGGGAGTGTGAGTGTATAATCTCATATTTCCTTAACACTAGACTAGGCTACATTTCCTGAACACTAGACTAGGCTACTGGGAGTGTGAGTGCATAATCTTATATTTCCTGAACACTAGACTAGGCTACTGCGAGTGTGAGTGCATAATCTCATATTTCCTGAACACTAGATTAGGCTACTGGGAGTGTGAGAGTGCATGTGGTTTAGCATGTGGTGGGCATGTGTGATGGCAGTTGGTCAGCGTGAATTGAGGGTGACTGTTTGTTGACGCTCATTTGTGTACAAAGGGCACCAGATGGGACTGAACAGAAGTGTGCAGTGAAGTGCAGGTACAATGTGTGTGTGTGCTTATGTGTGTGTTTATGTGTGTGTGTGTGTTTATGTGTGTGTTTATGAGTGTGTGTGTGTGTGTGCTTATGTGTGTGTTTATGTGTGTGTTTATGTGTGTGTTTATGTGTGTGTTTATGTGTGTGTTTATGTGTGTGTGTGTGTGTGTGCTTATGTGTGTGTTTATGTGTGTGTTTATGTGTGTGTTATGTGTGTGTGTGTGTGTGTGTGTGTGTGTGTTTATGTGTGTGTGTGTGTGTGTGTGTGTGTGCTTATGTGTGTGTTTCTGAAATGTCATGCCGTCTCATTTATCTCCGCTGCTTGGTGAGAGGTATGACTCATACTAATCGACTCACAGAAACAGACACAAACCTCTCAGTGATTAAGGCCTCACACACAAATTCAAACATAGAATATATATTACCAAAGTTCTACATAAACACATTCTAGTGTATATATCTATATGCAAAATACGGTGAATAACAGCTTGATGTGTGTATCTTTAATATCCTACGGATGAACCCTTCATCCACAATGCTAAATCTAGTTTATCTGCACCATCTGTTACACTAGCATTTGTGCCTTGGTGAAAGGCTTCCAACAGATGCTTGCTTGCATTTAACACAATCAAACACTGAAAAAGACAGTAATAACTCTCTCTGCTATAAGACTTTAGTCTGCACAAGAAACCCTACATCCCTCTGGCTTTGAGCAAAATGGGACTCCCCTGGCAACACTGACACTGTAATGTGACATCTTAATGTGGTTGTGTGGCTCATATCTGTCCTCATCAGATCTGCTCGTTCCTCATTTCTGATGTAACGCTCTGGCTGCGGGTTCGTACCGTTGATCCACATAGGTGAACTTCCCGTCCATGGCGCAGCGCGTGATGAACTCGGTGGGCTTGACCTTGATCTCGCCGTTGAGCTGCGGCGTGGAGTGGGGGTGCACACGGCCCACCGCCACCAGGCAGCTGAAATGGGAGCTCTCCTTGTCGCCCTCCGCCTCCTCCGCCGAGTCCAGCTGACTCATGGGCCACGTGCGCATGTAGCCCGTGCAGTGGACGGTGCAGTATCTCTGGGATTCTGTGACACACAAGCAGGCACACACACACACGCACAACGTTTCCCCAGACATTTGCAATCACACACTATTTACAGTAACAGTGCATCTTCTACAATTAAAATGATATCGCTGTGGTTCTCTTAACTAACACACTTGAGCAATACAATGCACACAAGTAAAACAGCATGAAATCAAAATATTGTACTGTGCCAATGACCTGTATGTACAAACAAATCACTGCCAAATGGGGTATTCTAAATTAGCCAAAGTCAAGAGAGAACCAGCCATTTACTGGCCAATCCAGCACTTAAAATGAGTATGCCAGGAAACAGCCTCAAGGAAGACTTTTTTCAGTCGTACTGTGGAATAGTAGGGTATGATTTTGTGGCTTCATGCAACATTTAGATAGATGAGTGACAGAAAGGCATTTCAGCCTGTGCTATTTAAAATGGCATTTAAAAATATTCAAGTTGGGACTTTTAAAAGTATATCTTTAGGGTGTTCTAAGAATTAGTTCCCTTCATACCTGTTGTTCCCACTGGCTTCCAATGATATACATTTTGGTTTTGCCAACAGAACAAAATGACAAAATGTATGAACTGCTTTTACCCCATATACAACAGGCAGGCCCATTAGAGGTAAGCATATGAGATTTATTCAAATTAAAATCTTCACAAGCTTCTCCCCAAAAAAGCAACTATGCTGCTGTGGTAGACAAAAACAGCAATCTGAGGACCGATTCCCCCGCCATGAGCGCAGGCCTCACCTTTCTTTTTGGAGGAGCCGGAGGGGAAGTCCTTCTCCTCCACCTTGACCGTGATGCGGTTGTACTTCATCCTGCAGAAGAAGGAGCGACGCGCCCCTGAGCAGAAGCGAGCCGCCCCCACAGGCAAGTCTGCCTGCACCTGCAGCCCAGCTGTGGGAGGAGCACAAGGCCACGGTTAGGACACTCTCAATAGACACCACACACAGTGTACACACACACACACACACACACACACACACACAGTGTACACACACACACACACACACAGTGTACACACACACACACACACACACACACACACACACGCACACACAATGCAAAAAACAAATGTCATGTACATGCATATGTCCACAAGTACATACGGACACAGATCCACACACAAACATGTTGTCACCAGAAACATACCAAATTGTACCAGCCACAAAACACACACACACACACACACACACCACGACTAGATGCATTGCAGTGTTTACTTTTGGCATCGATGAGTCTCTCGCGGGGGTACAGCTCAGAGGCGGACAGCTGCTCCTTCACCTTCCCAATGTCCTTTGGGTGAATGTAGTCAAACAGACTCTGTCCAATCAACTCCGCCTGAAAGACAGGACACTTTTGAAATGGATCATCTTTCTTTTCTGAGAAAATTTAATTTAATTTAATGTCCTATGCTTCCTTCTCCCTGTCTGCTTCAAGGCTTTCACACAAACATTCAAATCGTGCCTGCTCACGCAGCTTTCCAAAACTCTATACTGGTTTTTCAACACTATGTGTGGTCTGCCTCATAAGTATTTGATTTGCAACGGTCACTTACCCGACTGTAATTCAGTGTCTTTGAAACAGACTCGGAAACAAAGACTATTTTTCCACGGTCACAGCCGACCACGAAGAGGAAGCCATCAGCAGCCTGGCCATGAAGAAGAGGATTATGGGAAGGTTAAGCGTGCCAACTGACAAATGGTGCAAGACCACAAAGACATGTCTGCATGATCTGCATCTTTCATGCATTTCAAAATCGTCTGTAAGGACAGCTCCATCATGGAGAGAATACACGTGTGCCACTACCCTGAGAAGTGACATCATCCCGTCATAACTGATCACCAACCTCTTAACCTACTGCTTTAATTTCCTATGTCAACTGATCCAAAGTCCTTACCCTGAGAACAAGGTGCTTGAGTTCATCATCAGGCAGGAATGAAGGCTTGTAATTGGCTTCCGCAAAGGAACTAGTGGTACCTGGAGGTTCGCAAAATATTAGTGACTGAAATAAAACCATTTCTGGTGTATGTCTCAAAAGCCACTTAAACAGATCAGGGCCTGGCAACACTCGTGCAGACAACGCAGTTTATCTGTTGATCTGAAAACCCTTTGACACACCGACTTTATGAGTTCAGGATTTACAAGCATTGCAGAAAGGCATCTATGAGACATTCCTCACATATTTTAGGTGATCTGAAGCCCTCATACACTCAAGAGACATCTATTGTTGCAAACCAAACACGCAATTACTTTTCAGCACAGCGACCAGACATAAAAAAAAGGATAGAATGCATCCTTGCATCTACAGACAGTGTTCAAGCATGTCTCGTATTTGTTGTGTGGCGCCCACCTTTGAGAGACTTGAGGTGCTGGACCGCCAGGCGCAGCACGGTCAGCTTGTCCAGCTTGCGTGCCATGGGGTTGCAGGAGGGGATCATGCCTGACAGCTCGTCTATCAGGTTGTTCATTTTGTCCCTCCGACGCTTCTCAATCTGACTGTGTGGCTCCCTGAGGATGGAGAAATGGGTGTTCAGAATAATAACGCTCCTCTGCCTAAAACTGGCTCTGGTCTGTGTTGTGGAGGGTGCTGGCTCACTGAGGTAAGCGGCGAGTTACAGAATTCAGAAACAACAGTGTATGCTCAAATAAGAAATGTGTGTTTTGATGTTCAGTTGATCTGTACTGGGGTCTACAGAGTGGCTACTGCACAGATTAAACACATACAAACATGCCGATCACAGTCTACGTAATGGATAATGTATAGAACGCCGGTCATTATTGGAAAAATAAGTCCCGACAGGGTGAACCGGACTTGCTTCGCCCTGAAGGGACTTATTTTCTCAATAATGACTGGCGTTCTATACATTATCCCGCTTATTATACGGCTACTTGCCAAAACGAAAAAATAAACTCCACAATATATCTCTTTACATTTATTTGTTAGCGTTTCATTGTGGCTTTTGCTGAGAAACAAATAGTTTGCAACACACGCTAAACTTCAAACGTTCAAACGTTCTTTAGAACACAGCTGATCAACCGCCTGCCTTCACTTTTGAATGCAAATCCGTTGCCATTGACAGCGGCCATTATTCAGAGGTCCTTAGACGAAAAAAATGACCGGTAGAACTTTGGGAAATCCCATTCAAGTCAATGGAGCGTTCTACTTGCATTGTGAAGAGCCGTATAATAAATATTAATATATATAAACCATGAAGTGTGTATTGGGTATATGCAAATAACTAGAATTAGTACCTGAAACACTTGATCTTCACATGCTGGTCATCACCCTCCGACCTGGAACAGAGGAAAAGATCACACAGCTCAGACATGAGATTGTGTAATGCGAGCGCAGTGAGGCATCTCAATGCATGTGCACCAGCTGCAGTCTCTACCTGTCCTGGTCGTCCTCCGTGTCTTCATCCACATGCATTGCGGATTTAGTTTCCCTGGAAACAAAAAGATTTATTTACACGACTACAGAGCTACGGCAATTAACATGGACACACAGACACACACACCTTCACAATATTCAATGTAAAACAGTCTTGACAAAGCCAATACTGGCAATCCTAGTCTCATCAACTGGTGGACTATGAACCCACCGAAACCCAACGAACCCCATTCACCCCCACCCACCCACCCACCCACCACACACCAAAGGTCACACTTACTGGTTGTCCATGCTGCCCTTGCGTTTCCTGGGCATGTCGATGCCAGAGGCCATAGCAGCAGCAGAGCTAGGGGTCATCAGGCCTGACACAGAGAGAGAATGGCTCTGAAGTTCCTCCTCCAACACATCCCCTGTGTGGTCAAACAGACAGAGAGACAAAGGTAAATAAGTTTAAATACCTTCAAGCGCTATGTTGTACTTTCAACAACAACACTGTGTAAAAACTAGTCAAAATATTATGATGCAATATCACAAAGAAATGCTTTGCCGTTAAGGATGCCTGTTACACCACAATATCAGTATAAATAGGCCTGCTTAAATCTTGATATGATGTCAAAATGTAGCCTAGAAATCTAGACGCACCCTAGCAGCGGCAAATTCATTTGCTCAGCCTGTACGTCTAGTACCAAACCATAGGGATTTTTTATTGGCTGACGCCATGGACGTCATCCAATCACAGCGCTCTATTTTGTTAGAGAGTCTTAAGGTGGGCTTAACAGGATAACGACAGTCCTGCGACGGTGAACAACAAGGAAGATGGCTATGGCAAACGAATAGCGGTTGTTTGAATCGGCGTTGGCGTCAACTTTGGAGGAGTTGAACTTGTGCTTTTCTTTGAAAGTTGAGCAACACAATGCACTTAAGTCATTCCATTCAAGAAGGATGTATTTGCTGTTTTGTCAATCGGATAATGGATATGGTCGTAGCTGGCCTATTGCATGCCTAGGCAATTTGAAAGACAATTCTCTGCCCGCCCCTTGGATTGCTTTTTTTAGGTGAATGGTTCGATTCCAGACTATACATTTCAATGATATAGGATGGCCCGCCAGGCTAGTCAAAATGGAGTCTGTTTTTTTTTTCCTACAAGGCCTAATATACCACTTTGTTCGTTTTTAGTTTTGAGGAAATGGGGAAGTTTAGTCTTTCTGTGTGTGCGCATCACGACAGGAAAGAGAGACATAATTAAAGCCCTTCAGCACTTTTGTTTCTAGTAGGCAGCCTCTCAAGGACAACCTTGGGTCTAAGGTCTACAAACAGACACAGTGGTAGAAGGGGAATGCCCATCAAATGAGATTTCAACGTCTGTGACCTTAAAAGGCCATGGTGAGCAACAGGCTTGTCACTAATTTGAGCGCTTGTATAGGCCTAGCTGTTTCTTTCATAGGAAGCATTTATAATGACTCAATAATTCCAAACAATTAAAGGGGAACTTGGCATCTATTTCAACGTAATAAACCCGTTTAGAAATCATTTGGATGGTTAAATGACCTGTTCCGGTGAAAATGGTGACTTTTCCCGCTGCCCCTAGCGTCCCCAGGCGAAAAAACCAACCTTGCAACATTGAGACTACTGTCCCGGAAAGAGAAGTGAGAAACTCGTTTTAAATCATGTTTCATCCATTGTAACATCCACATTGTCTACCGAACTTATGCTAACTGTTTTGCTAGCTTGTAAACAAATCCATGTGCTTTATTGTGCTTTATCTTTTTCCAGTTTGAAATAGCATAATGCACAATTTCTCCAGCAGAGGGGGAATTCCTGCCAAGTTTCCCTTTAACTTCTTTTGTATGAAATGGAATTGAACTTCTGATACATACACCTTCTGTAGGTGTGGTCTTCTTATTCCACATACATTATATATGCAAAAAATATATAATGTCAGAAAACTGCTTCCCAAAGCCCAAGAGTATTTCCTCAAATCCCTAGTTTCGTCCACATACCAAAGGTATTTAATTTACAGTCATAGTCATTTTTTAGCAAAATGGCACAAATGAACCGATTACCAAAATAGCTGACTAATTTAATAGTTGACAACTAATCGATTAATTCATGCAGCCCTAAGTGTATTAATCCAGTACCCTTTCTTAAATGAGGTGTCTTAATCCACCTGACCTTTTTGGGGAAGTAACTAGCATAGGTGTCTTTCCCAAGCTCCCATCAATTGCTTGTGCAAAAACAGAAATAAATCTAAAGAACATGCTTCATAAAGGCTGCTCATATTCAAACAAAATCCGCAGCACAGCTGGCCTGACTTATGCTTTCACTCAACTCAACTCAGCACATCAAAGGGTTTAGTGCTGGGTCATACACACCATCCCCAATCACTGCTGCCAGCTTGAATCCTATTAATTATGATAATGCCACTTTATAAAAAGGTCCATGTTGATAGACTCAGACCCAGAATATGAGATCCTTCCATTCAGGGAGGTGAGATGGAGAGTGGACGGCACTGCACGCTGTGCGGGCCCAGCAGCTGGAGACGCCTCATGACCTAATCTCGCCTGGCGCACACTCCCCACTGGCCAGGCCGTCCAGCAGAGTAACACCTCCAGGTCCAGCGCTTGCATACTGTTTTGGAAAGGGTGCGTGCGCGGGAGAATGAGCTCAGCGCACAATGATGAGGCCTGCCAAGCTGAGTGCGGCTCCTATTTTTAACCCTGTTCACAGACCCAGTGACCTCAATAACCATTAACAGATCAACCACAACCTGATTTTTAATCCTGGGATCGAGTAAAGAGGCTTTGCGACCCTGTGAAGATACACAATCATAGTCACGTCTCCATCCGTTCATCCAGTCAGTCAGCTCCTCCCTCCCTTCCCTCCTCATCTCATTCATGGTGCCGCCTGAACTAAGGTGACCAGCAGTCAGGACCGACAGCAGCTACAAGACATGTGGTTCACGCCATGCTTATAGCTCACTGACATTTCACTGATGCTATGTTACCCAACACAGATTTTATTTTCATGATTAATCTTACACACACACACAGGCGCCAGAAGAAAAAACATCTGTATATAGGACAGAATTGTTTTAAAACTTTTAAGTAGGTCCAAACGTTAGCTGTTATAATAGCATTGGTGTAAAATCTTATGCGGATTCCCTTAATGAGTGTGAATCTACTTTAAGTAGCCTATTGTTAAACCAAGAACCAACTATCTAATCATCAATTCACCTTGAGTCAGAAGCAGTTTTTAAATACAAATTTCACAATATTCACGTCTTCATGCCGCATTATCTGTCTTTATTACACGGCTCTTCAGAGTGCTGCAGAAAGTTCCATTCACATGAAAGGCCCGAACGTTGGGAAGGCCCAATGTTAAATCTACATAAATCACCTGCAAAGCATTTAATCACCGCTGTCAATGGCAACGGGTTTTGTGCTTCTGATTAATGTCTTTCATATCACACTAAGGACTGGAACTTCATTCAAACGTGAAAGCAGACGGTTGATCAGCTGTGTTCTAAAGAATGTTTGATTCAAGTTCAGCAGCGTGTGTTGTTGCGAACTATTTGTTTCTCAGCAAATGCCCGATGAGCGGTAACAAATAGGCTAGGTTATGTAGGCTAAAGTCATATCGTGGGGAGTTTATTATTTCGTTTTGGCAAGTAGCATTATAATAAAGCGGGATAATGTATAGAAGCGCCCGGTCATTACTGTGAAAATAAGTCCCTTCAGGCGGAACAAGACCGGTTCGCCCTGTCGGGACTTATTTTCCCAGTAATGACCGGCGTTCTATCCATTATCCCTTACATAAATCACCGGCAAAGTATATAATCACCGCTGTCAATGGCAACGGGTTGATTAACGTCTTTCATATGCCTCCGCAAGAATTCCGTTCGCTTATTGCAATGGAATTTCATTGAAAGGGAAAGTAAGCTAGTAAGACGTTGCCACGCAACACCTGAAACCATAGACTGTATATATAGAACATTGGCATGGGGTACTTTCCATAAGATCATCTCTCAATGCAAATCAAACCAGCTATTAGGCTAACTGAAATAAAACCATGCCAATCTCTAAGGATGGTGAAGGGTATGTGATGATGTGGGGCTATTTTAATTCCAAAGGCCAAGGGAACTTTATCAAGATGCATAGTATCCTGGATCCATGAAATAATTGGCCTTTAAAAAATAAAAATCTGCCTGCCTCTATGGGAAGTTAACATAGGGGGCTGTATACTTATGCACCCCCTGTATTTTAATGAAGAACACTTATTTACAAAGAAAAGAATAACGGTGTACTTTTTTTTTACAAAGAAAAATTGTGTCCTTAAAAGTTGGACATACAAAAGATACATTCTAAAGTATTGACATTAGTTTGAATAGAATTGGGCATGTATCTGTTAATCCAGAAAACAATTCTGAATGGATTTTTTTTTTACACCATTTCATGCAGTGTGAACAAAAATGTGCCAGTGGTGTGATCTTGAGCTCCCCTGAGAAAATCCCTATGAAGCGAGAAATCCTTTTCACCAAAGGGGTTAGGAAGTCAAGGTGAAACTTCTAGACCATAAATCTAAGAGCTGAACTTTAAAGAACACGTCAAATTTTAGGACATCATGTTATTATTTCTAAAATTTCCCTCGGGATGAATGAAGTATCTATCTATCTATCTATCTATCTATCTATTTGCCGTCAACGTCTACCTCATAGATTAAAGGATACTCTTCTCTTCTGTGCGTGCAATAACGCAATTTGACACCCTCGCCTAGTTTAACATAATTTACTGGAAGTGGGTTTCTCAAAAGTGACAAAGTAGACTTCTTAACAACTCCAAAATAGTCTTATCTACATGTTGTGATTTTTGTTTTTAATACTTTTGTAGAAATAACAATTTACAATGAGACACCATCATTTCATAAAATTAAATTATGAAAATCATAAAGAATTTAAGCAGATACATACACGTAACTATGTTGGTGAAGCACTGCTACATGGGCACAGTGATTACACGCAACAGCACCATCTCTCAGGTTTGTGAGATGACAAACTGTAATATGTACAGCAAATATACCAGAAAAAAAAAAACACCTCAAAAAGTTGACCTAATTCCAATTTTTTATAATCATTTTGTTACCAGATGCATTGTTTTGATAAGAGAGCCACCTCCATGTGGAATACAAAATTGATAACATGCCTCGTCTCTTTCAAGCCATCAGTTCCAGGTGAATAGGACAGTGTCTTTACAAGACCGTGTAGATTTCCTCTCTGGTGTGGACAAGACCTCTCACCATCTGAAGAGCACTACAGCAGCCCATTCTTGTGCTTAACTTAGGAATGGGTGTAAAAGGAAAGTGTGTTATTTTCTTTGAGGGGAGGGGGGCAATATCAGGGACAGTAGTCCTAGATTTAAAGGTACACTATGCAGGTTTAGATATTTTTGGCTACTGTAGAGCTCCCACTAGAGTTGCGATATTTATATTTTACTCTACTGTTGTAAATAGCAACTTCTCGTGACTTGTCCCCCCTGAACACAATGAAAATGCTCTTGTTGTGGAGGTGAAGGAATAAACAACAGGCAAAACTATCTCCAAAGAGCTATATCTACTGACAAGGTAATGTTTCACAATTCTCGCAAGATTTGTCGGGCCACCGTTCTTGAAGTTGCATGGCTGGTTTTCTCGGTGGCGACTCACTACGTCTAAGTTATGCTGTATAGTTATGCTAGAGAACGATTCGCCTATTACAAGTTTGTTTACCATCAAATTGGCTTTGAGAAGGTTAAATTAAATGTGCTCTAAGCGATGTTACGCGGTTTCTAAGCTAAAACATTTTTGTCACATACAGCAAACATCACCTCACCATCTGCTAGCTGCCTGTGCCACCTGAATACTGTAAAAAATGCAGTCTCTGGACTCTGGACATTTTTGTTGCCGCCAAAAACGGCAACAAAAACAACCTGGTCCAGCCTGGACCATAAAAACATAATAAACTGTTCCAGCCAATCACTTACAAGATGCATGTGTTTAGGAGAGTTTCAGAGAGGGAGTAATGAGCTAGCTCTCTGTTTTGTTTGAACGTCAACAGAAATTACGTTACTCAACATCCTTAGAGCTCCTTTAAGCTGTAAATCTTGCATAGTGTACCTTTAAGACATACCATCAGGACTACACAATACGGGTCACTAAGTACAGGCTACATTCCGCAGTCCACATATTTGCCAAATACAGCTCATCTGAATTATTACAATTCCACTGCAAATATGTGGGCAAATTACAAGAATGAAAACATTGCCAAAACAGCTATGCATTAAACCACGATGGATACGGGAACGGTGTTTTCATAAAACACTCGACACATATCCACGAGCTACTTCGTTCCTTCGAACGCTTTAGCCAGATAGAATCTTTTCTTTAGCTGATACAATGCATTTTGATAAGGACACAATAACAGGCGCCGCACGCAAAAAGTAGGCTATGTTCAATATCAAAGGTGAAATTAACAGACATCTTGGTGAGGCGGCGATCTGAGAAGGAAGCGAGCCTGCGTTACACCAGTGGCCCAATGTTCCGCTGTTTGACCTACATTTACCTTACATAACGATCACACTGCAATAACGCCTTTAATCATCAAAATAAGTCATAACACAAAATATTTGCAATGACGTTATATGCACACACACGCACACACAAACAATAAAGAATAAAATTATAAATATAAACATGTTCCGTATAGTAGCTCCTATAATAGCGTTTTGCCATTTGGGTAAACGGATAAAGTCAGGCACACATTCTACACCACTTTAGTTGCCCAAGGCCAGCTAGCTTTCATCTACATCCAACAGCGAATTACAAGTTGTTTACGTTAACCTTAGTTGGAAAGGAGACCATTTGTCCTGGGGTGAGAAGCCAGTATGTTGCCTTAACAGATGTAGCTAATGGCACACTTTCCTACAGAGAGGAAACACTGAATAGATCATATGCTCTAGCTACTGATTTTCACTTAAAACGGCCATAGGTTTGATACACACTGAACCATGATGTCAACACTGTTTTTCAGCCGTCACATCCTTCAGGTAGTCATAACTAGAGTGGCTACGGTTTGTTTTTCACCTATTCGGCTACATGACCGGTTAGGTAACTGCAGAGCATCAGTAGGCTGCCTAGCTTCAACAGCTTATTACAAGCGGTCAAGGCACAAACTAACGATCTGTGAATGGATTACGGCGAAGACACGTCAACAATGGTGTAACAGCTCACATTGTAACATTTGTTCAAAACTGAGGCGGTATATATTAGCAACGTTCGCAAGCTAGCCACAATTCTGTAAACTCGAGTCTGGAAAGGCCTCAGCAGGCTAATAAATAATATCTCCCCGCATTTTTTGCTGATATAACGTTTAAAATCAATTGAAATGATTATTTATTCATTGGCAAGGCATTCCCATAATAAATCACCAAGACGTTTCCAATCATTGTACCCTAAAGGGTTTGAATATTTGAGAATACTTAGCTGCAGAGTTTGCTCTACTGAACTACTGACCTAGTTTCGATGAGAACGCGGAGTACAACTAATGTACCCACAGAAAAACACCAACAGCCCGCTTTTGACCGCACGGCGCTAACATGAAACATCCTCGTGGTATAACACAAATTAAAAACCTATACAAACTTTTTTTTTTTTTTTTGAAAGATCCCGTTTTGCTGTAAATAGTAAATTACCTGACTGTTTTTCTGATGCTCTGTCACCGTCGCTCACCACTGCATTCCTCGCCGACATGGCTGGAGCCGGTACGCCGGGGCCCAGGACTCCAATGCATGTGGACGAAGCAGCCTACTATAGCTACACTAGCATTTGTTGGAAAGTAATTTTATTTCCTCACTTTTAGTTGGGTGGGAGAAGGGAGGGCAGAAACGTGCGAAAGAATATGGTAAAATGAGAACACTGAGGAAGAATCCGGGAAAATGCGGAAGGAGAAGATAGCCTCCTGCATTCTCTCTTCTGGGACTACTCAACTCTCGCGATATTTTACGCCATACAGCAGAGGGCAGCATAGTTCGCAGTAAAAGGAGGGTTTCACCAGAGAGACGGGCTCTGGTTTCCAAGTACCGCCAAGCGCACCAAGTAGGCCTAGCCGAGGCATAAAGAAGTAGCCTAGCCTACTTCAGCCAGGGGCTTCTCAAGCGCATCGTTATCAGAAGAAACGAGAGAAACGGGGATGTTTTTACAAACTCATAGCCTACCCCCACATTCATCTACACAGTTGATACCATTTATTCATCAGCATTTTCTCAAATAGTAATTATTTATGCAGTCTCATGGGTAGACAGAGTACAGTTGGGACATGTGTACAATCGATACACCTTATATTGCGTGTGCAACAAGCCCAAGTGCATGCAGCCATGCACATGCGTAATATCCTATTTGATCATGGAAACTTTGAAAGTCACAGGTAGTGTCTCTCAGATCCAAAGATATCGGCAAAAAACCTTACTATAGGCTACCTTCAACAATAAACTCATTACCCATATGTGACTCTTAAACGCAACTGGTATCATTACAAACGTTATTCTGTGCCCTAGACTGGCATATTTCATGACAGTGTCATGTAAGGTCACTGCAAAATCTAGAGAAATGTGCGAGGTAAGCGGGGTACGATTGAAAGTTAGAATGGGACTTGAACATTCCATTTGTCACATCCTTCAGGTAGTGTTCTAATTTTCAGCAGTCGCTAAAACAAAGTTGGCTATTGCCGATATATTGATCAAATATAGTAGCTTGTAATCAATTGTATATAATTTATTATATTTGTGAAATATAGGAGGGGGGGCGTTTTACCCCAAGGGGCGTTTTCCCCCACTCTACCCTACTGTTAGCCAAATCTGTTCCCGTGTCAAATAGTGTTTTCCTGTTTTATTCATTTTAAACAATGCTAATTTGAGTGAAATTAATGAATTTAAATTAAAACACTTTGCCCAATTGCTATTTTCTATTTATTACATATCGCAATGAACGGTTAATTAACTATAAAAAAAACTACCGTCTCAACAGTCCATAGTACAACTTTTTGTACAGGAAAACTTGTTTTGTGTGTTTTTGAGGTATTTGGCATGAAGCATTACATATTTTGCATGCCATAAAGTAAAAATAACATTTACATGTCAGGCCATGTCTATCACAGAGCAGTGATAGGGCTGACACATCCTGATGTGACAGGGCCTGACAGTCAGCCATTTTAACTGTCCTCGCTCTGCCTGCAAGCATACTTGCATCAAAACTATTTGAATGTACGCAGAATTTTGAGTGGCAATTTTAGACATGTTTTTGTTTTAGCATGATGACTTTTTTTACTGGGATATTTTTGTGTGACAGGGTCTGACTTTTAGATCTTCCTCCTAAAATGAAAATACGAAAAACAGTGTAAAAAATATGATTCAATGACAGAACTCAATCCAAACCCAGTGACAGAATGAATGTTAGTGCCACCTTTGTCAAATGATTTCACTTTCTCTGAAAGGACACTTGTTATGTGGCATTGTAGAAGTGGCAGGACATGACACTGGGAAAACATTGGGACAGTTATACTAATTATTTGTATATATTGTGTACAATTTCATTACAAGACAATAAAGTTCATTCAGACAATAAAGTTGAATTTAATCTAAAAATCTAATTTGTCATTTTCAAACAGGATTTTAATAAAGAAGAAAAACACTGGATGAATTTCTAAATGGGTCAACTGGACCCAGGCCAAGGGGACCCAAGGTATACTTAGTGTAGTCCTTTTGTAAGCACTACATTGTGACGACAAGAAGGTGTTTCAATTGTTTAAGAGACGGTTTATTCCAATGTTCCATTAAACTTAAAGTTTCTTCCAGTTTCCAAAGTTCATCATCATCTCATAAAACGTCCATTTCCAAGTTTCCAATACAGAAATACTGTTCAGAAAACTACATAAATAAATATGCTGCATTGAAAAACGGTTTCCTGCTGGTGTCTCTGTCCCTTTCCAAAAGCCCACGAGCCTCATGCTCCATGTGAGCTCTTTGTTCAAAAGAAAAGAAAACGCTGGCTGATTATTCACCTGGGCCAATTAAGCCAGGTGCCCAGGTGAATTACCAACCAGGCTACCAAATCCAATGTGCAGGGACAAATTATTCCAGCAGGTGTCACACTTCCAAAAACATACATCAACAAACCAACTGTCAGGCCAAAAAGAAAATACCAAAACAAAACCCAAGAATGGCTCCTACACATCACCCCTCCTTATTGCTACTGGCTAAGGACAGGTACAATAACAAACCAAATAAAATCTGGAGCCATGTATAGACAAGCCAATTCAATCATCATTCACAATGACATCAAAAAGTGTACTTCTCTTTTTTTTTTTTTTTTTTTACAAAGTTCAGTTTTTTTTTTTTTTTCAGTCCATAGAGTCCATTTGCCATTGAAGGCATTGCTCATTCAAGAGTCCATCAGTGGTGTATGTTGTGCATAGTGTCTGTGTATGGAGACGGCTTCGTGTGTGCCCGCGAATGGATCTTCGGAGGTCCATGGTCCATGTGCGCATGTGAAGTCTGGAACCATCAGTGTAAGTGAAATTTCACACAAAGCATCATCCTCATCATCATCAAAGCAATCATCGTTTCACTCAAAGCATTAATTCAACAGTCATATTTATATATCATTCTCCAACAACAAACAAACCTTTGTAATTGGTCTCTCTAAGACACTTGTTTGAGTTTTCAGTGTTACACTACGTACCAACCCCTTTGAATCTTTTTTTGTGTCGATAACCCTCCCCAACATCCAAGATGCCCTAGGGGCAGTAGGGTCAGCAATTAAAACAACATCCCCACTCATGTAATTGCGTTTCATTCTCAACCACTTTTGTCTTTCTTGTTAGGTTGGAAGATATTCCCTAATCCATCGTTTCCAGAATGTATCGGCCAAGTATTGTACTTGTTTCCATCTGCGTTTACTGTACGTGTCTGATTTCTGGAACAAACCAGGAGATAGTGTGGGCTGACCTTTAAGGAGTAAAAGGTGGTTAGGGGTCAAGGGTTCAAGGTCATCAGGACTATCAGATATGGTGGTAAATGGGCGACTATTAATGATTGCTTCTACTTCACAAAGGAAAGTATGAAGGGACTCGTCATCTAGTGTTTGGTCTTTGGTTACGGCCAGGAGTGTTTGCGTCCCTTGCTTGATTAATCTTTCCCATACCCCTCAATGATGTGAGGCAGCAGGTGGGTTGTAGATCCATTTTATGCCCCTTTGCTGTAGAGCTACTTTTAGTTTGTGACTTTTGTTCCATTCTTTTACTGCATTTCTGAGCTCACGGCCAGCTGATACCAGATTTGTTCCATTATCCGATCTGATCTGTTGTACCGGACCTTTTCTGCTCACAAACCTACGAATTACAGAACACACACTCGAATCGGATCTTTCTGGCCAGAGCATTTGCTGCTGGTATCCAGTATTGCGGTCTTAATTTGGCCAACATGTGATTCCTTCCACAGTGCCCTAGTTGTTCATGTATGTGTCTTAGAACAAGTTTGGAAATGTGGTGGTGTTTGGGAAGAATCACAGGGTGTTTTCGAGTTTCTGGGATAGTCATTCTGCTCAGTCTCCCTCCAGTATGGAGAAGTCCATCCTGCATGAAAGGGTCCAGCTTGCAAATTGTGCTATGCTGACTAACATGTGTGTTGCCTTTCTGCAATGTTTCCATTTCCGTTGGGTAACTTTCTCTCTGAGGAGATTGAATGAGAGCATGTTCTGCAGCCTTTAGCTCATCCAAGGTAAGTTATGCGTTCATACATTTTGTTCCAATTGTCATTTTTTCCTTCCTTTTCCGTGGTTTCTTGTCATCAGAATCAACATTCAGCATCTTCTTTTCTTTTTTGACTTAGGTTCAAGAGCACCGTTTTCAGTCTCAGCATCCATGCCACTGTTCTTATTAGCTTACTCCAATTTGAATGGTACTGTATGAAGTTGTGGGTTGGGTTCTGGTTGGTTGTGGTTGCCATGACGACATCCCTCTTCACTTCAACATCACCATCAAATGCCTGTGTGTCAATGTCAGACGTTGGCCATTCAGAATTTTGCTTCTTAAGAAAGTGTGGGCCACTAAGCCATGTGGTGGACTGAGTGAGTGCATTGGCTTTACATCCACGAGATGCACAGTCTGCTGGGTTAAGTTTTGTCTCAATGTGTCTCCACTGTTTGACTTCAGTTATTTCTCTTATTGTGTGCACCCTATTGGCCACAAATGTTTTGTACCTTTTACTTTCATTTCTTATATATTTTAGCACTGCCGTGCTATCGGTCCAGAAGACTGAACTTTCCAGAGTCAGCTGCAACTCTGTTCTGAGAAGCTTATCTACTCTAACTGTGAGCATTGCTGCAGTAAGTTCCAGTCTTGGCATGGTCATTTGCTTCAGGGGTGTTACACGCAACTTCCCCATTACAAAGGAGATGTGTACCTCCTGTTCTGCATTCTCAAGACGGAGGTAGGAGACACAACCATATCCGCTATCTGATGCATCACTGAAGTGGTGTAATTGTGCAGTTGTTACCTCACCGAAGTGTGCAGGCTTCAAGCACCTGGTGACTGCAAGCTCTCCAATGTGTCGTAGTCCAGTCAGCCTGTGATGGCCACAGCCACACATGGGAACACAAGCCCTCACTTTACAAATGCACATTATTAGTTTCTTTTGGTAAATCATGAATTTGCTGCACATTTTATTGTTTGCAGTCACATGTGCTATTCTATTCAAATAACTCGCTCAACATTTTGTTTCATTTATTTACTTTATTAGTTTTTGTACTTTAGCCTTACATTGTTTTATATAGGTGCACACATTTTAACACTGTAAGGTTATTTAAGTTGTTTGTTACTAATCATGTGTTTCTTTGTCTTGAGTTACCTGGGCTGAGCGTTGGGGGCGTTCCCTTCCTGGTTGGGCAAAGGCGTGGCTGAGGGCTGAGAGGACCTAAGTCTGGGTGCCGACCGTACCACATCTGCCATGTGCCCGAGGGGGGAATTTGGCCTTAGTTACTTTGCTCTGTGTTATGATTTAAGTCTATGTATTTAGTGTATCCCCTTTTTGTGTCCTTTGGTTTGGCCAAGCCGATATATATGTTCCCTTTTGTTTCATTGTGGGAGGTCAGTTTTTTGTTCAGTCATTATACTTTTGGTTGACCTCTTTTATAGGCCTAATTATCAGTTTGTAGACTTTGTCAGTTTTTGAGCATTCTTTGGGTAATAAAAACCCTCCATTTTTGAACCAAACCTCCTTGTGTCCTCGTGCCTCACTGATTGGTCCCGTACACAGCCACTCCTGCCACATCTGCACATGGTGCTCTGGTAGGTCTTTATCCCAGGCATGGTTTTGTTTGCACAGGTCCTGCAGGATGGTTTTAGCTGTAAGGACAAATGGACAGATGAGGCCAAGAGGATCATACACAATTACAGACAATATACCTCTTCTTGTGCATGGCTGATTCTTTAGGCTCACTGCAAAGGTAAGTTCATCCTTTTCCACACACCACTGAATCCCAAGACTTCTCTCCACAGGCAATTCACTATTTTCCAGGTCAAGATCTTTCACTTGTGCTCTGTCTGCCTGTGGGATGGACATAAGAACATTTAGGTTATTGCATATATCCATTTGTGCAAGCGGAAGCCTCCCATTGCACATGCAGTTTCTAGCTCCTTGCACAAGGACATTGCCTCGTTCTCGGTTGCCACTGATTTTAAGCAGTCAGTAAAATTGGACTTAATTGTCTCCATTGCTTCCACAGAGAAGAGATCTTTGAAGTCCTCTGCTGTCTGTCTGAGTGCGAAGCTGGCACAGCTTGGTGAAGATGTTGCACCAAATATGTGCACGGTCATTCTGTACTGTCTGAGTGGTTGACTTGTCACCGTTTGGCCACCAGAGAAAGCGCAATAAGTTGACATGTTTCTCAGCTACCCTCACCTGGTGGAACATGCTTGCTATGTCTGCCATTAATGCAACTGGCTCTTGACGGAAGCACAGAAGAACACCCACCAGGTTGCTAGTGAGGTTTGGGCCTTGAATGAGAACACTGTTCAAAGATGTTCCTTGAAATGATGCTGAGCAGTCAAAAACTACACGCAAAGTGCCCTTTTTTGGGTGATGTACAGCATGGTGTGGAAGAAACCAGACTGTTCCACTTTCCTTGTTCAAATCGTCATTTGGCACCATTTCTGCATAGCCACTTTCAATCACACCCTGTAGGAGGGCTGTGTATTCTGCATGGTATTCTGCATCTCTTTCTAATTTTCTTTTCAGGGAAAGAACGCGTTGCTGTGCCTGCTGGTAATTGTTTGGCATGTTTACATTCTCCTCCTTCAAGGGTAAAGGTAAGTAATAATGACCAGGTCTTAACAGCATACGGCCCACTACCTCTGCTGTTGATTACTTTCCAGGGTTCCATGAGTTTGGCAGCATTGGTTCCAATTAACAATTCTATTTCAGCATCCAGTTGTGGCAGTTTGACTTCTTGTAAGTATGTCCATTTCTGTACTGACTCCAGTTTGGGTATGTGGTGTTTCGACACTGGCAATTTTGTTTGTGTGTAAACGTCTGGGAGCTTGTGAAACTTGTGATCCTCCATACTGCTGACCTCCAGGCCATTGACTACACTGCTGCTGACTGCCTTCTCCTGTCCCATTGTTCATAGTAGAATTGTGCAGTTTTTTCCACAGGTGTTTAACTTTCTTTTCAGGGAATCAGTGCAGAACGTGGAGGAGCTACCGGGATCTAAAAAGGCGTAGGTATGTACAAATTGTTCTGAGTTGACAACTTTAACCTTTACAGGGACTATGGCTAGAGTGCATTGTGACTCACTGTCCTGCAGGTGGTCTTTTTCCACAGACACCTGTTGCAGATAAGGCATGATCAGCTTGTCCATCATCCTTTGGCTTTCCTGTGTGGATATGCAGAACAGTTGGGTGAGATAGTGAACATTTGTCACAGGTCATTCTATTGGAGCAAGTCTTACTCATGTGTCCCTTCTCCAAGCATCCAAAGCACATTCCATTTGTTTTTAAGAATTTAATTCTTTCATTGTTTTGTTTTCTTGCAAACAGCTGACAGTTTTCAAATGTATGATTCTTTCCACAGAATAAACATGGTTTGTCAAATGCACTCTTGTTTGTTTTTTGTTTATGTCCAGGTGTGTCATTGCTGTTGGCAGGTATATGATCCGACAGTGGTTGCAAAGCTGGATCTGGCATTGGATTTGCTGGTCACAGTTTGTTTTGTTTTAGGGGCCCTTTGGGTATCCACTGTGCTACTTATGTCTCCAAAGACCGGGTCTAGCATTGTCCTGCACTGCTTGTCAACAAAGTCCACTAGATCTTTGTAGGTCACTTGTTCATCCTTGTCATGTAAGGCACACACATGTCCACGCCACTTGTCTCTCAGTCTGTAGGGGAGTTTAGACACTAATTGTCTGAGGTTGGTGGAATTCTCTAATTTCTTTAGGCCATCTACACCCTGCATGGTATGATAGCAGCTGTTTAAAAACAGAGCGTAAGACCTCAGCCCATTACCATCTTCAGGTTTTATGACTGGCCAATTTAATGCCTTAGTCATGAAAGCAGATGCTATCTTGTGGCGGTTTCCAAACTTTTTTTCAAGTTGCTTTTTTGCTTCTTTGAAGGCTACTTTTGGGTCCATGTGCAAAACACTGCTTATAAGATCTCTAGGTTGGCCCTTGGTATATTGCTGCAGGTAGTAAAGACGGTCTGCCAGACTAGTTGTGTGCCTTTCTACACACTGTTCAAATGCATCTCCATCAAAAATTGGCACATTCCTATCTGGCAACAAAGACAGTGTTTGTTGTTTAACAAGTAATTCAGTTATTTCCGTTTGCCTTTTTAAAACATCAGCAATTTGGTTGTTGCCACCAGCAGCAGGAACAGACCTTTGTACATGAGCCGTTTGACTTTGGGGAGTTATTGGTGTCCGAACTGGTTGTTTCACTGGCCTCTGCGCTGTTGTGGGCATTTTATATTCGGTCGGTGTATCATATTGATATTGATATAGGCGCCAATATGTGAGCGTCTTTCCTCCGACTCACGCAATCACTCACCTTTGCCCTTGCTTCTGCAGCAGCTCACACTCCATGTCAAGTTTTCTCTGCGCGCTTTTATTTTGGCCTCCTCAATATCCAGTTATAATTTTTCATTTAACGCTTTACTTTTTGCTTTCAATGCTGCGCAGCCTGCCTCTGCGCGCTGCCAGTCTGCCACTACGGGCCGCGCGTTAGACCGTCTGGATGCAACACTCCCATATTCGCTATAGGGGCTTTGCTCTTTTCCCTTTGACCAGTTTGAGATACACCGTCTTCTGGGACTACCAGATCTTCTTCCTCCTGCACTTCATCACTGTCCATTTCGTAATGCCTTCCAGAAATGCGCTGAAACTGGTAGATTTCGGGATGAACCAATCAACTTGATCAGCCTCTCTCGTATTCATCCTTCATCAAACTTTGCACTGTGGCTTGCAATCTTAAACTCATTAAAGCTTCTTTCAAAAATGTCAATTTGCTTTAGCACATTTTCCCTTTCTTCTCCAGCAGTAATTAAAGCATCAATTTAATTTATTTTCCTTGTCAAATATCCAAGTTTTCCTCTTCGACTGCCTACTAACTGTAAAAGTTTCCTTTCGGCTTCCATGTTCTGTTGTTTTACTAAATTCTGTTCTTCTGTGCTCGGTTCCTCTTCTACTGGGTCTGCCATGCTCAATACAAACTCAAAAAGGTATTCACTTAATCAACTCAAAAAAGTTCAAAATCAGTTCTGTAAGTCTTAAGTCCCAAACACAAAAATGGCAACGTTCCAAACCCAAAGCGCAAAGTCTTTGCGAGCGCGGCGGCCCGTGTGTGCAGTGCCTTTTTATACTCACTGCACCGGTGCAACTGATGAGTGCAGTCTTTTCCTTTGAAGAGAATATCAAAACGAAAAGGAATGAATGAAATATTCGCAGTCCAGTTCTGCTAAAGTCAATTAATAAATCCTTCCAAGCATGCGCGGATCTACGGGGTAGCAAAGGGTGGCAGCTGCCACCCCTAGGACACAGTCTTGCCACCCCTGTTGCCACCCCATTTATGAATCAGATAATATTTTTTTAAGTATATTTTATGTTCATACATGTTGGTCTGAGAACTGTGAGAAGGTGTGAAACCCGCACCAAACTCCTCTCAAATAGAAATCGCAGATTTAGAATCCCCTGCCCCCTCCCCTGGCTTGCTTTTTGACACTATAATTACACAGAGAAAGAAATTCACATATTAAGACCCACATCATCCAAAACGCTCCGATTTGCCTCCCACCCTGTGTAATGTAGTGTAGAGAACAAAACATAATTGAACAAAATATTCAATGAAATCCGTAGAATTTTAAGTTTTGAATAATGTCCATGGCCCCCCTCCTGGAACCTCATGCCACCCCTTCGCCACCCCAGGAAAAAAATTCTAGATCCGCCCCTGCTTCCAAGTAAATGAATCCAATCTTCCAAACACAAGGAAGTAATTCCAGTAATTCCAACGAAAAAGTTCACGAATCCAAGTTCCAATCCAAACGAAAGAGTATTTCCAAATTTAAGTATCCAATGCAGACGATTTCTAATTATGCATCCAATGCAGGCGTTTTTCAAACTATGTAGTGTCCTTTTGTAAGCACTACATTGTGACGCCAAGAAGGTGTTTCAATTGTTTAAGAGACGGTTTATTCCAATGTTCCATTAAACTTAAAGTTTCTTCCATTTTCCAAAGTTCATCATCTTATCATAAAACGTCCATTTCCAAGTTTCCAATACAAAAATACCGTTCAGAAAACTACATAAATAAATATGCTACATTGAAAAACGGTTTCCTGCTGGCGTCTCTCTGTCCCTTTCCAAAAGCCCACGAGCCTCATGCTCCATGTGAGCTCTTTGTTCAAAAGAAAAGAAAACGCTGGCTGATTATTCACCTGGGCCAATTAAGCCAGGTGCCCAGGTGAATCACCAGCCAGGCTACCAAATCCAATGTGCAGGGACAAATTATGCCAGCAGGTGTCACACTTCCAAGAACATACATCAACAAACCAACTGTCAGGCCAAAAAGAAAATACCAAAACAAAACCCAAGAATGGCTCCTACACTTACATATTACATATTATATATACCCATATGTTATACTAGTAGCCTATAAACAAGACAATAAATACTGAACTGTAGAACCGTCACACAACTGATGGTGAAATCTGCTTTTGATAGAGCAGCTCCAATCATTCAAACTAAATCTAAAACCGTCATTAAGAAGTGTAGCCCTTAATATTCTTGTTGCCACAAATTCTCTGACAATGTTCTTGTGTCCTATACTTGTCTTGTCAAAATGGTAAAAACAATCTTCAGGAATGCATCAGACTATTTCCTCACCCCCAAATGAAGTTATAGTCCGCGCTGGACTGATGCTCATTGTGGATGTGATTGTTGTAGCACTTAATTTCAGATGAAAAATAAGATTCCGATAATTTTCAAACAACTAGGCTTTATGTAGATGAAAAACAGTGAAAATCAAGATACATGTTGCCAATGTAGATCTGCAAACCTCAAGGAGCCACCAGATATTTTGTGTTTGTTCCTTCTCATGTATCCACTAGATGGCAGTCAAAGTTTGAGGAGTTCCTCACAACTTCATTGACAAAGCTGTATTGGCAGAATAAATAAGGTGACATTTATGGAATGAGATTGAATGAGATATCTTTACTGAATCAGACCACAGGTTTTACACCATGTATCACTGAAGAGAGACATACTGGCTCTTGGATTTGCACTTGTGAGTAAATGTCATTAAAATGTCCTTCAATGTATAAATGACATAAGATTCACAGTATGTTGAGCATTTTCCAACTACTACTGTATACTAAGACAGCAAGAGTTGAATCTGCATGGTTAGGACAGTCTTTTATATGGAGCTTGGAAGTAAATGTCAAAAATATAATATATGGCCATTTATTCTCCCAAAGGTATATCACATGTAGCAAACCAAATGCCATAGAACATATGTTTGTGCAGATGTAGGATCAGTCACTATGATGATTGTGTTAGTTCCCCATTCGGCTTTCAATATTGAATCTCCTCGTTCTCCTATTCCCCTGCATTGGTATCAGATAGGAGAGGCCATAGAAGGCGGGGTTTGGGGGGGTAGGTACCCAACATCCTCTCAAACTCTATTGTTAGCCAGAGAGGTGAGCATTCATGTGGTCCGTTACTCCTGCTACGGCGACAGGCGCAAACTGAGCAACATGTTGATTCAGTGAGAAGGTCTTCAGACATCTGTCCTTTTCCTCCCTGTCTCTCTCTCTCTCTCTCTGTCTCTCTCTGTCTCTCTCTCTTCTCTCTCTCTCCCTGTCTGACTCTCCCTGTGTTTCTGTTCTCCTTGCAACACCCCTCACCCATTGGAATTTCAGAATTTGGAATACGGTCATTTAGAGATTGGACCTAGATGCTTGGTCTGTAAGGGACAGTCTGGCTTTCACGTGTCAGGACTACCTGAAGCTCCATCCTCCCTTCTCTGTGTGGTGTGTCTCTACCCTCAGGGGAGCCGTGGGTTGACACAGCCCGACTTTTCCGCATGGACACACCTGCCAGAGAGCCTGTCAAGACACCCACGTCCAGTACCGCAAGGATGTACCATCACAGCCTTTAGAGGATATCACGGATAGAGTCAGTCTGGTCTGGGTGTCTATTAGGCACAAGAGAGCTGGAGACATTAAAGGGTTCTGTGTGAAAAGCGGATAGACAAGAGAAGGAGCGAGATGCCTTTCGGAGGATTCGCAGGACTGAAGGAGCGGGTGCTGAAGCCAGGAAAGGAAGAGGTGAAGAATACTGTAGGAGATTCACTGGGGAACCTGCAGAAGTAAGTGTGTGTGTGTGTGTGTGTGTGTGTGTGTGTGTGTGTGTGTGTGTGTGTGTGTGTGTGTGTGTGTGTGTGAGAGAGAGAGAGAGAGAGAGAGAGAGAGAGAGAGAGTAAAAAGAGTGAGAAAATGTGCTTAGAAAGACAGCTTTGTCAAAAAGCATGTAATATTAGGAAGATAATAACTCCAAACAGAGAGGGGTGATGTACCAAAGGTCCTATAATTCTACTTAAGAAGTTCATGACACTTTATTCAGAAAGTTTTGTAAATTGTTGAAATATTGAGGAGATAAGGCCAATATCTCCTTTACACTGATGAGAGTGTAAAATGAATACAGATTGTTCACATATTATATTCAAATGGCTTTTTATCTCAAAATATTAATTACAAACACTTTATGACCATAGCTCACCATCACAAAAGAACTACATTTCCAAAATCAGTGGCAGTTCTTGGCAGATGCCTAGGGTGCTGAAGTCTGTGCATAATGTGGGCAGAGGGATAGCACAGCACACATGCATTTTTCAAAGCCGTTGTGATGGAGGGGGTGCATAAGACTATGCTTGCCTAGAGCTTTAAGTCAGACAGCACCACCCTATCATGATTTAGATCTATATGTGAAATTCTCCTGTATGTTGTGTTGCTGTGGAGCAGACTGGTGTATTCATTACTCTCCTCTGGTGAGGTTAAAATGAATGTTTTTTTTTTCAGTTTTGTAAAACAATATGAAAACATATGTCAAAAGTATGCCTAATAATCCTCTTTAAGCAACAATCTGATACATAATTTCACAAGGGCACAACTAATGTGGAAATTGCATTTAATAAATCGATTGCTGTCTTGTGTAGGAGATAAACGCTGATATCTCAGGTAATATCCGGTAGTGGTATGAAATTACTCCATGGGTGATTGAGAGGTCTTCCAAACACTCCCATATCCTTTTGTTCAGAGATAAAACACTTGCAAGTTCCCATCTGTGAAACTGGAATGAAGAAAATATGGATAGACTATAGCTTTAAAGTGATGATTACCAAAGGAAGTGATTATAACAATTTCTTTTGAAGGATCACCCCTCTGTTATATGATGTGAAATACTTTTTTAACTAAATGCATAAAGATATTTACTTGAAATTGTGTATTTAACAACCATGTCAATAACATGCCCTGTGCAGATGTAAAGACAGAGAGGCTGAAGGAACTATATAGGGAAGAGAGGAATTTAATGCCTTTAGGGTGACCTGGTCCATTTCCAGAAGGTAACTCGGAATTTATGGTGACGACCTTCATTATTTAGAGACTTATTCATTATTGATTATGGTATTCAGACTTTAAAATGTGTTGTAATTTGTAACCAAGATCTTAATGATAAATTCCATTCCACTGAACAGACAAAAACAAACAATACACACAATTTCACATACACACTGGAATGACATGTAATGCAATGCAAAGAGGGAAAGAGACAAATAAAATAAATACTGGATTTGGACACTTTTGACACTAACAGGGTTTTCAAAATTTGGTCTGTTATCATTTTTGTTATGCAATTACACAAAATTATTGCACAAATATACAGAAATAATATTGCTAGATGTAGAGAACACAAGCTGTCACTCTTAGGGCATTACATATGTAGTTTGATCCCGTTATGTCATTATTTGTAAATAATTAATGATAATTCATCACGTCTTTACATTATCTGTGTTATTCATACCTCAGTTAGAATTACAAAAGGAAGATTAAATATTAAACATGGACGTTAATGTTTTGAACAATCTGACAGGTGTCTATTGGACAGAGAGTCTTTTGAGCTGTGTGAAATACATAAGGTGTGAGGCATACTACTTCAGTTGGTTCTGTTACTGCTGTTTTTCTGTGTTATGAATAATAGTTAATAGTCTGATTTTATTTGACAGTTATTTTTGTACATACAGTTTGTTTTCATTTAAACCTTTTTACTGTGTGCTTTTTAATAAAGTTATTAATTTAACAATTTCAACTACTTTTTTTACCTTTTTTACCTTTAATGAGAACCAAGAGTGAGACTGGTGAGTGGAGAGATGTGGCTGTGAGCACCATTTCCTGTTCCTGATCACAATCAACTGTTTGGTCTATTCTCAGATAGGGTTCCTAATAAGAGTGTGTAAGTGTAAGATTGGTAGAGAGGCACAATCATTTGTTGAGAAAGTAAAGTGTTGAGAAAGCAAAGATGTAAAGTACAGTCTCTTTGTTCAATCAGCTTTGACTGTAACATTTCAACACAAATCCACTATTGTATGTGTGATGAGAGAGAGAGTGCACCAGGGAAAGTGCCTCACTCTTGCTTCATGAAAGAGCTGCCCTTTGACAGGGCCTCCATCAGCTCCCCTGCTCCACCTCAGTATGTCTGCTGAGGGAACTCAGGTGTGAGTGAGGGAGATCTGATGAAAGTCATTCCCGCGCGTAGCTGCAGACGATGAGAGCAGTAGTGAAACAGGTGTGAGGATGCAGGCGGGTGGATGGAGGTGGAGGGCTGACTCAGAGACGTGCCATGACCCTTACAGGAAACACACGTCATGATCGAGTCTCCTGGTCTCTCTCGACACTCCAGAACTCCCTCTGTATTATGATGAGAGAGTCAGGAGAGTGCATTACTTTTCTATGATTACAACTCCAGAGTAGTGCCTTGGAAGAATTGCAATAATTGCATTGTTTATACATTCACTGTTGTTCATGGTACAATGACATCAAATTTATGGTAATCAGGTATGTGTTAAACATGTTCGAGGATACTTCAGTGAATGGTGCCTGCTTAATAATCTTAGTGTCATAACAAAGTGAAATAATATGTTTGTAGTTGAAGTTATGAAGTATGATCAATTCACACTTTAAAATGACTCAACATGGGGCTTGCAGTGTTACAATGCCCTGCAGTCTCACAAAGGATAGCCTAATTGATTACTGTCCATCACAGGAAGATTGATGGGAGTAATGTGGATGAGGACCTGGTAGAGCTGACGGAGGATGGGCGGCCAGTGTCCATGCCAAAGCGCAGTGCCCCGCTGCTGGACTGCGGCTGCTGTGGGCTGCCCAAGCGCTACATCATCGCCATGCTCAGCGGTCTCGGCTTCTGCATCTCCTTTGGCATCCGGTGCAATCTGGGCGTGGCCATTGTGGAGATGGTAAACAACAACACCGTCTACATCAACGGCACAGCTGTCATGCAGGTAATGATCTGAGAAGCACAATATCAAAATAGTCAATATTCAGCACATTCAAAATAAAGTTTAAACTTGGGCCCTATAGTCTAAAGTCTAACTAAAGCTTGAACTTAATAACTGCAAAATCTAAATCTAAAGATCCAAAGCACAAACAGTGATGGGTCAGGTAAAAACTGTCGATGCTATTCATGTAGAAGAACTTTGCACATAAGACTGACTTTGCAGTTCGCCCAGCATTTAGATTAGGGCCTGAAATGTTGACAATGATGAGAAATAGGATATGATTTCAAAATGCACTGAAGTCCATCATGACTTTCTTACTCCTCAAAGTGTAATTTATTAAAGATCATGCTATCTGTGTGTTTTCCTCTCTATGTAACTTCTTCCTTTGTTGCCCAGCCAGCACAGTTTAACTGGGACCCTGAGATAGTGGGTCTGATCCACGGATCCTTCTTCTGGGGTTACATCGTCACACAGATCCCTGGAGGCTTCATAGCCAACAAGTTGGCTGCCGACAGGTGAGATCACTGCGTGGTGTGGCACTGTACTGTATGCCGTAATGATCCAAACACACCGATGGAACAGTAGAGTTAAGCACCACAAAGATGCATCCTAAGAGCAGCAGTGGAATAGCTGAGTGCTCTGAGAGGGTTAATGTTGAGCAGCATGCAGGTGAGGGGAACTGATGGCGAGATAGCGTCTGTGTAATAAAAGCTTCACAGGAGAGGAGGACACGTCATTGACAGAGTTAATAATGAAAGATCCTGCCTCTGATTTCGTCCCGAAACACCAGCCACGGCAATATTACAAGTCTCACTTACACCTTGTTTTGGAAAAAAAAATGGGAGAGAAAGTGAGAGAGCAGGAAAGCAGCAGAGGGAGAGATAGAGTGTGGGAGGCGATAAAGAGATCTCATCACCCAAGACCACCGGGGACTCAGGTTCGAGGCTGGTCTGGGCTGCTCTGCTAACCGTAGCCTACCGGAGTCAAATGTCCAATCAAGCTGACAGTGGGAGAACGGGACAGGGCGTCAAAGAACAGGATATGAGTGAGAGACGGCGAGGCGTAGTCATCGAGCAGAAGCTGACAACTGCTTCTCTGTTTGGTTTTAATTTGGTTTTAATGTGCCAGGCATGCAGCTAGAGACTACAGCATCTGGTGAAAAACACCCTCTGCTGTCATTCATGCTGATGCTGTCATATGGAAACAAGCTTTGTTATGCGCATTATTGAAGATCAGAATCAGAAGATCCCACAAATAACCAAAAATAAATGTATAAAATACAATAAGGAAACAATGTGGAAGAAGCAATTAAGTCTTTCTTCAGTGTATTCCACTGTAATAATTGTGTAGGTTAATGAGAATGGTCAGATAGCTAACCTTGTTGAATGGAACGCTATGGTATATATTTTTACCTCATACTTCTAAACCAGCACTCTTGTGCCCTCAACATATCCTCTGTAGGGTGTTTGGGGCAGCCATTGTCCTGACCTCTATACTCAACATGTTCATCCCGCATGCTGCGAGGGTGCATTATGGCTGCGTCATGTTCGTCCGCATCCTACAGGGCTTGGTGGAGGTGAGGACACAGAACATAAGCACTAGAATACTGACAAAATATTCATTAGTACTATTTACTTACAGATTATTGTTATTCAAGCATGTGTATGTTGTGCATTTGCTTGCACATACATCATACGCCATGACCTTGATCATTATAATCTGTAAATCTATATTAGTAAATAGAAGCTGTATATGGATATTATAATCTGCAATGCAATTGTAGCCTAATTGATCATAACACCAGATCATTGTAATTGATCATAACACCAGATCAGTTACATTGACTGAGAAATCGTGTGTGTCTTTCACATCTTGTAATGTATTAGTGGTGCTCTGGTGCATCAGACAAACAAAGTGTCCTGGAGACATAGTGTAAGCCTGCCAGAGTTCCTGCCAGAGTCACATGTATTATAGATGAGTGGTTGGTGTCAGTGAACACAAACATGTGCTGTGAGGCAGAGAGCTTTGCCATCAGTCAATACAGACTAATGTGTATGCAAATGTCTTATAAACACTGCACTTTCAACATTTCCTTTCAAGAAATGCCTACAACTATATCTCATATTTTAGTGAATTTCTTCCCTTCTGTCTTACATCGTGAAGACATAATTTTATTTAAATACTCTTACAATGAACTGATCAATAATATATTTGAGGCTTGAAAAATAATACTGATAAATTATACATTTGTTCTGATTAAAAGCACTGACAATTGTGACAAGTTCATTACCTAATGTTCACGTGGAATAACCCTCCCAGCAGGACTAATTTGCCACATACTCAGGTAGCACAGCGCCATGACCTCTGACCCTGCTCACATTGCTGTCACAGGGTGTCACTTACCCAGCATGCCATGGGTTGTGGGCCAAATGGGCTCCTCCGTTGGAGAGAAGTCGTTTGGCCACCACGTCATTTTGTGGTGAGTTGGAACCCTCCCTCGCCTTCCAAGTCTTTGCATGAGTGGAGAAAATCTACAAGTTTTGAAGCAAAAAGTGTTTGAAAACAATTATGTTTGTGATATGAATTCTATGCAGGGATCTCAACTTTTCTACATGAGGTATTTCATTGCCATATCAAAATCAAATGGAAAATAACAATGTTTTGAGCTTCGGCCTAGTAATCCATAAATAAGCAATTATGACTTCAGAGGATGCATTAATTCTGTTAAGGCTGTTTTCCCAACTGTTCATTCCCACTATGGTCACATGATTGTCTAGTGTGCTCATGAGGAGCTTGTAGGTGCATAATGATGAGACTGGACATCGAAGTGTCACTATTACTAGTGAAACCGAAACTTAATGCATACATCAAAGCATAGACTTATGGGTAATGTAGTCTACCGCTACAGTAGGTGCATGAAATGTGCTCCAGGGCCACATAATCTGACCTCTCCCTCCCAGATGATCCGTCCTGGCTTTAACCCGCCCAGCAGGCCGGCTGTGTGTTTTGTTTTGCAGATGACTGTCTGTCATCCAGCTCCCCCTCTCCACTTACCGCCACCACCGCCCCATAACACCCAGCCCCTCAATAAACTGCTACCATGGCAACCCATGCTTTTCAAAACCCTCTTGACATCGCGTCTGAATGGAGAAGGCCACACAGCGGTTCGCCCGCTCCTGTGGAAAAGGCGCTCGCATATTCAGCCAAATGAAGTGTCACTCTCCCCGCAGCCCACAGAGCACACTTGTGGTGCCATCCCACTCCAAACAGACATGAGTGTGTGTATGAACGTGTGTGCGTATGTGTATGTGTGTGTATGGACATGTGTGTGTGTGTGTGTGTGTGTGTGTGTGTGTGTGTGTGTGTGTGTGTGTGTGTGTGTGTGTGTGTGTTTGCACCAAGTAATGAAATATACATTACAACAGCTTTTCATTAAAACCTCATTTCCCTCACAAACACTTACCGTACTGTGGGGTGCAGGTGACGCCACCCTCGTGGGTTCTCCTCCGTCTAGCCTAGCCAAACAGCTGCTCTCTCACAAACTGCTGTGCCGCTGTTTTCAACCACATCTCCATTTTTACACAGTTGCCTCCTGATTAAAGTCTGAACATACAAATAAAATAGCATACATCTGTCATCAGTGAGAACCTGCCAGTCTTTCCCGTTCCTCCCCTCGCTGATGACAGCGTGGCTGATGTGTTGTGCCGTGCTGATTGACTGACAGGCCCCTGTGTGTGTGTGTGTGTGTGTGTGTGTGTGTGTGTGTGTATTAGGGTCCTACGCGGGCGCAGTGATTGCCATGCCCCTGGCGGGAGTGCTGGTGCAGTATGTGGGATGGCCCTCAGTGTTCTACATATACGGTGAGAGACACAAGACAAGAAGCAGTGCAGACACACAGTACCGGTACACACAGTACAGAGAGGAACTAGTCATGCCTCTGCCTGCTCTGGAGGACAGTTTTTACAGCACTGAACACTCAACTCTAATAATAAACATTGTATTTATACATTATGTTGCATATGTTTACACACAAGAGAGAAGACTTAGATATAGATACAGAGAGATTGAAGGAGAGAGAGAGAGAGAGAGAGAGAGAGAGAGAGAGAGTCTTCTACATTAAATTAAACTACATTTAAACTGCAGGTGCAGCTGTAACCACATTGTTCTCAACTTCTTGTCTTCGTCTTCCACATCGTATCTGATTTAATCAGAAGATTAATTGACTCAAATGAGCTTTCTCCTGCCTGTTCTCCTGGCTCATTCATCTTTCAGAACATTTACTAAATGGAACATCAGATAAACTGCAGGGCAGATCCCAAGCACTTTTAATTTACTCCCTGTATCTCTTCACTGAATTTCATTCTTTTAGAAGAGTCCATATTTCATGCCTTTGATAAATCACTAGTGTAAAAGTGAAAATGAATGATGCATGTTACAGTTATTACTATGTGTTACAATGTAATTACAGCATATTGCAGCATCTTTATGCTTTGGGCCCACACCCAGCATGACAGTGTAACGTGTGTGTGTGCTGCTCAGGTGTCTTTGGGATCCTGTGGTACATCTTCTGGCTGCTGCTGTCCTACACCAGTCCAGCATCCCACCCCACCATCAGTGAAGAGGAGAGGTTATTCATCGAGAGCAGCATCGGGGATGGAAACAACATGATCAGTGCCACTGAGGTGGTACCCCACAGCATAGCACAATACAACACAGTCCAACTTATGTAGTCCTAATAAACCAAGCTCATTTGATGCCTAGTGAAATCCAGTAAATACATTTTGTGAATGTGGCTTAGCACTTTACTTTGGCATGGTTAGAACATAGGGTATCTAATGAATTGATTCTGTGAACGTGACTCAGCACTTTACTTTGGCATGGTTAGAACCTAGGGTGGTTGTCTTTGTTTTCTGCCAGAAATTCAAGACTCCCTGGCGCAGGTTCTTCACCTCCATGCCTGTGTACGCCATCATCGTGGCCAACTTCTGCCGTAGCTGGACCTTCTATCTGCTGCTCATCAGCCAGCCAGCATACTTCGAGGAGGTCTTTGGCTTCCCCATCAGCAAGGTACATGATATGCATCACCAGACATTCCAACCTGCAAAAAGTAATCCCCGGCCCCTTACTTTTACTATTTATCATCAGGGAGCTGCTATCAATATGCAGGAGACTTAACCTTACATGTCAAGTCATGTCATCTCAAATTGAGTTACTAAAAAACTTAAGTAACTGTGGGTAGTCATGTATAGTAGATAGCATTTGTGGGTAGTAAATTGTATTTAATGGGTTGACTCACACTGACTGACTGAGCTGTCGGTCTTTTCCAGGTGGGGATTCTCTCTGCAGTGCCCCACATGGTGATGACCATAGTGGTACCCATTGGAGGCCAGCTGGCAGACTACCTCCGCACCCATAAGATCCTGTCCACAACAGCTGTCCGTAAGATCATGAACTGTGGAGGTGAGTGAAGTAAACAGCGCTGTGGATTCACCAGTGATGATGTGAGCAGTTTTCAGACTCGTAGAGCGATAAAGTGAAACAGGCCCATCTTTGTCACAGAAGCTTTCTGACAGTCCCGTAGTAACTTGTGACTGCTGCTGTACCACATATGCATGTCAGTGAGACTATTTCATTGAATTTGTGTTTATTATTGGATTATCTCTCTATATATAATAAAATTAGTCCCTTCAATTAGAAGTCTAAATGGTATTACTTTACATATTAAATACTCCACCCAGGGACGTTGAGGTGTTGATCTTGTGTGTGCAGGCTTCGGGATGGAGGCCACCCTGCTGCTGGTGGTGGGTTTCTCCCACACTCGAGGAGTGGCCATCTCCTTCCTGGTGCTGGCCGTGGGATTCAGTGGCTTCGCCATCTCAGGTAGGACAGGCTCTCATGAGGATGTCCAGGCACATAGTAAACTGGAGCTTGAAAGGCTTTTCTTATATGCTTCCTTTGTGTGAAAGAGCAATTTGTTTCTGAAAATGGTGCTGATTCATGTTAATAATCTAAATGTAAATGTGGCCTTTATGGTTCTATTATCACCTGGTGGAGTGTTACATGAAGTATGGTGTGTGGGCCTGTATTTCTACTGAAGTGATTTGTCTGAATAAATCCTCATGGTCATAGCACCCAGTAGGTTTAAACAGATTTATTATACCCCTTGAAAAAACAGTAAACTGTTTATATGCTCTAACTCTCAGTCACCCTTTATGCAGTAAATATTGTATTTCATGAAAATATAGATGTCTGTCAGAAGAATTTGTATGAACTTGTCATTCTTCACATTACTGTGCAAATCAGGCTTTAATGTGAATCACTTGGACATTGCCCCTCGCTACGCCAGTATCCTTATGGGGATCTCAAATGGTGTCGGCACCCTGTCAGGAATGGTGTGTCCACTCATTGTGGGAGCACTGACCAAGAACAAGGTGACTATTCTTTTGTGTGTGTAGATAGGTAGATAGAGAGATAGATAGATACTTTATTGTTCCCCAAGGGGAAATTCAGGGTGTGTGTGTGTGTGTGTGTGTGTGTGTCTGTGTTTGTGTTTAAAATTGACTATCCCCCAAAATACCCCATCAATTATGTATTCTTTGATTGACTGATTATAATACAAATTCATTTGTGTTGCAGACGCGTCTGGAGTGGCAGCACGTGTTCATCATTGCATCCATGGTGCACTACACCGGCGTCATCTTCTATGCCATCTTCGCCTCAGGGGACCAGCAGGAGTGGGCCGACCCTGAGAGCACCAGCGAGGACAAGTGTGGCATCATTGGTGAGGACGAACTCGCTGACGACAGCGAAGCAGGCTGCGACAGCTCCCTGGCGGCCTCGGCCAGGAAGAAGTCTTATGGCGCCACGACAATGGACCACGATTCGGGACGTAAGCAAGGCTGGAAGAAGAAACGAGGGGTGACCACACAGGAAGAGGAGGAGGAGGATGAGGAAGGCCAGTACCACTACAAGAACGGGAACTTTCAGGAACAATATCAGTGACACTGAGAGAGGATAGTCCATTGGATTATCAATCATTCACTCAGAAGAGTGGCAACATTCATCAGTAGACCCATCTCACCAAGATGAGTGATTTTAGAAAGGACATTTTTGCTGCTTCAATGAATTGACTTATTTACATATTTATGGCTGAATTCGACTATATTTTACTCCAAACACAAACAAACCCAATTCATTTTGTAGGCATCCTGAACACTGGAACTGTCTTTCCTGTAAATTAGCATGTTGAATCCTGTGACTGAACATGGTGCCAGATATGGTAAAGTCAGCTGACTTTCAAAGTCAAGCTTTGGCTACAGTTCTTGCTTTGCACAAGACTTTGAATTAAGCAGCTGGTGATTGAGAGAGCTGTGGTGTCAGTGATGTACAGTTTGCTGGGAATAATGGCTCCTCACTGTACATTACGTACATTACTCCTCACTGTACATTACAGTCACGTTTAAATCAAAATGCAGTAGATTTGACTTAGCAGTTGATTGTTGACTTGTGATGTGTTGATTTTTCCGTACCTCAGAAAGAGTTATTTGTTTGTTTACTCTGTAGAATTAATTCAAGTAGTTGTACATACCTTCTGATTCAATGTTGCAACTCAGATTCACTCCTTTTTCTCAAATCACAAATCCCTTTTATACATCACTCATATTAAACCCCCTTATATTCAAATATTATCACAGAAGGAGGGGGAATAGCTTTTCTTAAACAGTCTGAATGGAGACACGGAAACTAATTCAGAGACTTTTAGTGGTTAGGAGAATCAAAACTATATTATTATGGCATAAAGTATTTGTCTACACAGCTCAATATTCACTGAGATTGTAGGACAGAGTTAGCAAACTGTGAGGGTCTGTCTTGGTGCTGACAAAGCAGATGCACTTTTTTTATTTAACATTACTAATTTGGCCTCCATTGTGAAAAAACATGCTGTACTTAGATGCATTTGAATAGACATTAAATTGACGGAGTTAAGAAAAAATCAGTAGGCTGTCATGTGTGCTTTTGCTGAGGTAAAGGAGGTCATACTCTCTTTTGGTGGGTAGAATCATTCGCCCCCACCAAACACAATTAGTGTAATACTATTTATTGTACATAGGTACATTATGAACTATTGAGGAAACCATGTTCAGATTCATTAAATATACATGAAATAACACCTTGCAGCCTAAAGGGCATGATATACTCCTGACAATAACAGCAACAGATTATGGACCACCTGACCCTTAAGGCCACAGACAATGTGGAAGTCGGCAGGTTATTTAGTTTTCATTTTTGGTATTTTCCTGTTCAAAAGAATAATTCCTCTGTTATTATAACAACCGTGTTTCACCACATCCCCAGCCCTCTTTGGTTGAATCCTTCTCAATTCTGTATGAAGCGCAGTAGTAAGACTAGTGTGAGTAGTGCTGAATGTTTTGTGTCAGCTATGCAATACAAGCCATTTAGATGGTGGATGTGTGAAGTTGCCCAAAAGCACTGTTTATCTCCGCTACAGAAAGCCCCTGGTTGTAATGAACACTCCGGTTTCTCTGCCTTCTTAGCTTTAAGTGTGCTGTGGTGGACCTCCCATATGTTTCTGCTCGACTCTATTCTGTGGACCCACCCATCACACCCATTGGCTCATCAGGAGCAAACAATCATATTCTTGTATACTTAATGGTGCTGTGACAGAGAAATGTAAGACAGGATATTTAGCTTTATCATTCTATGTGGGGGCCTGTCCACTGTTTTGAATGTTTGACTATTTATTTAATCGTTTACATGACTGAAGAATGAGTAAAAGGTGGTCATCAGACCATAATGTGCAATTACTCCCTCCCCACGTTTGAGAACCTTTTTTTACTTGTGAAGAGATAAAAGACAGTTTCCCAATAATGATGTTACTCCAGATACACTCTCATTTATAAGGTTAAAAGTTCAACACCTGAATTGCAGGGAAATAAAGAAAAAAATATTTAAACATGTGCAGTGATAAAACAATTGATATAGTAGTTTGGTTCAGGTGAAATAGAAAGACAATAACATGCAGATAACACAGTGGATTAAAATACAGCTAAGTCTTAGCAAATATTCCTGACTCATGGCACAGTAATGAGGTATGCGGCAAGCATCACCATAGCACCAGTAGCTTCTTATCACTCAGGCTTGATGTAGGGGGGCTTATCAGCTAGAGATGTGGATGTCTTTCAAACAACACATTACACAGTATTTACGTTACATGGTTCAGAAGAGCCCACTTAGTCATTGTTAAGATTGCACAGGACTCTGTTTTCTCTGCTTTCCATCACTTCTGAGTAAACATCCTTCCGGCTTATCACACTCTTATGAAACATAGTAATTATTTTATACAAGCAGATACATTCTCAAATTAGAGTGCTTTGCTTTCTCTTTCGATTTCATGCTGTATCACTGACACTGTACCATTAATCTGACTTTGTAGTGAAGTAGACACTAACTAAACTGTGTGTTTATGAATTATGAATTCTTTAACAAGTTAGAATCCAATTGCTGGTTGCATCAACTGCTGCCATAGCATAGTATACTTTAGTTCTGTATACACTTGTTAAGTGTTTCACTTTATCTGCTTTTATGTGAGTCCTTCTGTAGATAAATCTCAGTAAGGTTCAAGGTCATGGACCTTGTTATAGCACACATTTTCAGACATTTATTTTGCCATTGACCTTGAAAGCTTTTATTTGAAAAAGGTGGTGAACCAACCTGTCTTCAGCTGGAAGAGCTGTTTGATTGTCTTCTCTATCTCTATCTCTATCTCTCAAATTGCCTCATCAAATTTTATGGTTTGGCAATGGCAACAGAACAGTAGACACAGTAAATTATTCCTGCTGATTTTCAATATATCAAAAGATATTCAAGGTTTTCTGAAGTATTTTCATGACGGAGTGACCTTTTTAAGACAGGTAATGGATAGGCAGTCCAGTTTATGACTGGTCTCTTTTTTTGGGAATGTATTTCTGTAGTTAGAAAGCAATGAATTCTGAACACATCTGTAGACCAACTAATTCCTCTGGCCCAGTGTGATCTATCTCGCTGACCAGAGACTCACAACATTTTTGGAAAAGGATCCAGGGACGTGTCCTTCTCACAAGGCCACCCCGGCACCCTCGCCACTGAAAGACGTGTCCGCAAACAGCCAGCAGCCAATGGCAAAGGTTCTGTTTATTTCGGGTATTCGTCTGTTGACACAGAAGGGCCTCTGTGGATGGAGCAAGAGCCAGTCAATGATTAAGAGGTTGTTTTTAGATGCATGCAGAGCTATGCTGCAGCAGGCCCCATCCCTAATCCCATAAACCACAGCATGTGTGATCAGAGCCTGAGTGGGGAGTGAAGAGGGACCCTTCACATGTCACGTGCCCATGAGGAAAAATGACCAGAGGCAAACTCCATTTACCCTGATAAGAGGCTCCAAACAGTTCACGAGGGAGGTTTAATGAGGCTCCATAGAGCAGAGTAGCTGAGTGGGTGCTTTTTTTGTTTCCCTTTAGGATTAAGAGGAATGCTACTTTCTCAGGGCAAACTAAAAGTAAACAAGAGTTTGTCAAGGTACACTAGCAGCAATCACCCTTGCCCAGTTAGGTGGACATATTGATGTCTGGGTGCAACCAATGAAATCAGCAGAGGTTTAGTTCAATCGTGCCACATGTCCTATTGATTCGAATGTTTTTTCAGCATCTGTGTGTAAGGTAAGATTGTGAGTAGTGCATGTTCAAGGCACCCGCGACTCTAACCAGCCTCCACCTGTCCTCCATCAGACACCATGCTTTGATCTTCGTGCTGACAAGAGATATCATACAGCAAACAGATTTTGGTTTGGATCAAAGTGAATTACGCTGTGCCAGTACTGTATACCTGTGTGCTAATTGGTACTTGAGATATTCCATAATGAACTGTAAATTAACTTTCTATTTAGTTTTTCAATTAATTGCCAGTCACATGGTGAAAGCATAATACTAGAATACTATAGTGATGGTTGATAAAATAAGCATGATAAGCATGTCAAAATAAGATGAATAAACAAATTCAAATAAGACTACAGTTTATGTGTGAGTATATGCGTTTATTTTTATATTGTGTGTAGGTCTATATGAGTGTAGGAGTAGGATGCTAGCATTCTTATCAGGCCTCCAGGGAATCATTAGGGTGTCCCTCTTTCCAAAATCTTTTTTTGCGGAGGTGGGGGCTGGTGATGGCCATTAGCACTGGGAGATGGAGGGCGGGCAGTGCATTTGTGAAGAGCGCAGATAGTTTAATTAATAACCACTGTCCCCTCTCGCCATGACCCCAGTTCGGCTGTGGTCTGTAGCAGCCCCAGACTACAGAGGAGAGATGCCTATTTGCAAATATTAATGGTGTGGCTTAAACGTGGATCTGAGAAGCCACCAGCGGAGGCCATTTTTACAGCAAAAGAGGAACTGTGGAACTCAAATGACAGGAGAACAAGGTGAGCATGTGGAATTCATGATGTTCATGGGGCTGCTCGGGCCCAGCGCTGCCTGTGGACTTGTTAGCGGAGAGGGGGATACGGACTCCGCTCGGAGGGTCTTTTTTCATTTCGCGTCAGGGTCTGCTTGCACTCCAGGGAAATTAAACAGGCTGAATTTCCTCTCTCAGAGATTAGATTTATGGCACAAATGTGTAGCTGTGATTTAGGATTCTCCAAGCCCGTGGCCTACAACTCTACTATGGTGTACCAGAGTCAGCAGGAAAATATTAAAGACCCCCCACCACCAGCACCACAACTTTTAACCATAAGTCTTTTGTAATAGCCTACTAAGTATTTCTAATAGAAAAGCACCTTGTCATGTCTCTGCCAATTGATAGGGTGACAGTGTTCAGGGGCTGCTGGATTGGCTCCAAGTGCAGCTACTCGTTTTAACTTGTTTTGTCATGTTATCAGGACTGGTCGGGGGACCTTGTGAGCACTGTTTTAGCAGTAGGGTTGTTTATTATAGATTGTTGATATACATTACAGGTTTTTATGTATTTAGATGACATATTATTGATATAGGTATGATTCTTCTGTGTAGTTGCAGTGTTGTCAGTGAATGCTGTCCAAGAACAACATTTCTAGTGTCCTCCCTTTGTTAAGCATGGCAAATTGGTGGGCTGACAGATGTATTAGGACTACTCATCTTTATGCTGTAAAATCACATAACTTAACAGTACAAAACAAAACATTAACCTACATGTAGGCAAACAGTAAACAGTAAATTATGCAGTGTGTTTAATCGAACAGCTGAGGTACTTGCCCAGTGTTGCTGTCACACGGGTGGTATGGTGGGGTCTGGTATGTCATGTCGAGAAGGCCATGAGGGGGGTGGTTGGGTTTGGGGTTGACAAACAGTGATAGGAGAGGAGGCTCCAGGCTGGCCACCCATGGTGTGTCATAATATCACACACAACCACCACGGACGCCGATCTTGAATACAGAAGTGTAGTGTAGGCTACACAGCTGAATATTTTGTGCCAGCAATGCAATACAAGCCATTTAGACGATGTATGTGGGAAGTTGCCCTCTACTACAGAAAGCTCCTGGTTGTAATGAACACGTCTGTTTCTCTGCCTTGTTAGCTTTGAGTGTGCTGTGGTGGAAATCCTATCTATGGACCCACTTACATCCATTGGCTCGTCAGGAACAAACGCCTATCATGAGTACGGAAAAGGGTGTAATTTGTACCATCCTATGTTCCCCTTCACTGAATTGAAGTCAGGAAGTACTAGGCTTACAGGCGTGTCGTGTGTGGAGGCAACCTGTCACCTAATGCTTTGTGCAGCCTCATCACCAAAGGCTTAAGGAGTTAAGACTCTCTGAGTCCAGCCTGAGAGTGAGACCTGTTGGCTGGGCCAAGCTGACCCTCAGGGCCAGGTCATCAGAGCCTAACTGTCCAGCAATTGGTGCAATGGCTCAACATGGAGGCATGCCTGGACATCATATCATACAACAGTTACCGCCAGTCTAACTATTTATGTATTTACTTTATTTTATCTACTAATGTTGTGCCTACGGCTGAACCACAGCCGTGGGTACATCCAGGGTGCGATTTGTAGGGGGGGATGGTGAGGATTTCCCCCCTCTGGTTTTCCTATCCCTACCTCTGCTAAATTATTTTTATCGTCGGGGGGACAACATTTATCCCCCTCTGCCCACCATTGATTAATGTTACTTCATATAAGTAAAGCGCTGCAACGTGAGAACAGTCTAGTAGGCTAGCCTACATAATAATCTGACATCAGAAACGCACCGTCACCATCAGCACTGATGCTGCTGACACAGTGGCTGCGTGATAATTTGGCCTTGATCGTGCAGGACATTTCAGAATGTCGAGTGTGTAATCCATCATAAATGGCTAGGTTCAATGGAAAAGTTAGCTGGACAAATTAAAGAAAACGAGAAGGATTCAGTAAAGCATAATAATGTTTTAGAACCTTCAAAATTAGAAAACTGATGCAACTGAGATGGAGGACAACTGCACGTAGAGTAGAACGTAGGCCTATTGTCCGAAGGAACCTACATTAAATGAGGAGATATTTGCTGAATGTCACAAAAATAAATTGCTTGGCATCGCTTATTCAATGGCTCTCTAACGAAACATCTGTAGTTTGCGGAGGACCAACGAGAAAGCACTCGTTTGATAAATCAGCCAGTAGTAGACAAATAACTTTTAGAAATAATCTGTACTGCAAAAACGAATGTTGGTGGGTATTTAAACTATCTAGCGGGTGTTTTAACAGCTGCAAGAAATAGAAGCTTCATGGTCTTTATGTTCTGGTTCGTAAATTATTTTCATAAAACTTCAAGTTGCCCTATAACTTTACTCTCCAAACTCTTCACTGCACTGTAGGCAATTAGCCTAACTGACAGTATGATAGGCTATTTATTTTCTGTAGGCTACAATAAACACATGTATTCTTTCAACTTTTGCAATATTACACACTTGGCTACTGAACGCAAATCAGCAGAGAGAATGCACGTAGCCTACGCAGCGTGTAGCGCAATGTGTAGGCTATTTGGTTACCAACTAACACTGTTAGCCAATTCACTAACTTAGGACTTCAGTGCCATCATATACAACGTTTTTTTACACAACAAATACAGAAAGTATGGAGGCAGCAAAAGTAGAGAAGTCATTTCAGATGGGGCAAGAACAAAGTGAATTTGTATGCTTGTCAAAACGTAGTCCTACCCTGCATTAGAGGAGCTGATCATCATACCAAGCACACTCGCTGTTTAAAGTCATACACCACGGTAAACTAAAACTAAAATGTTACAAAGGTGGCAAAAATAATAAAGGGTATTATTAGCCATGACATTATGAATCGTTCGTTCATTTTTTTTTTTTTTTTTTGGGGTTACAAACTTATTCAAAATCATCCACCCCTCTGATTTTTACTCAAATCGCACCCTGGGTACATCCTTATCAACCCCAATCTCACTCGTGCCATATTGCTTAAATACACTGTTAAGACCAAAGGTCACAAACCTATACAGGGTCTGAATTAGGTCAAAAGCAAATGGTTAGTTGAGGGTAAATCCCATTGGAAATCATGGACACATGGACATTATATACATTATACAAAGTCAATAAAAGTCGATATGAGTGTTAATAATAATAAATGGTATGATAAATAGTATTATAAATATATGTTTCATATTTTATATATTTTAAAGGTATATTTATAAAGTATATACTGTATTTATATTGTTTTAAATGTTATATTCATATTATACATTTTACATGTTATGACAATATGGTGGACCATGGTGAGATTATGGTACAATAGATGATGCAAGATGTGTTTTTTTGTTTGTAGTAGAGTATCACTCTCAGTATAGTGCTGTTACATGCAGGTCTACATGCCTTTATCATTCTTCTAATTGCTTTAATCATTTGTTCTGTCTTTCAGGATCCTTGGATATTTAAGATCTCTCCCAGACCTCTTTTATCTTCAAGCTCCCAGACGGATAGTTGTTTTTTCCTCTGCACTGAACCTGAAGTTTTCTGAATGAATGACTGGGTGGGCCCAGATGTCAACGTGGTGGGGCCACTGCAGGTGCCAACCAGCGATGGCTTCTGTCTCTCAGAGAGTTCCCACTTCTTTGGTTAGTGACTCCCCATCCCTTTAAAATCGTTCATCCGGAACTGAATGACTGCCCACCCCTTTAAACTCTTTCATCCTGTATTGTTCTATGTGAGTCGTAGTTTCGTATGCCTGAGACAGGGCGATGCCTGAAATAGGTGGTATTATACAATTTCATAGTGTGATGTTAGTGGAAAAATACTTGCTAAGTAATACTGTGTACTGGTGCAAAGTTCAAGTCTGCATTTGAAGAGTAAATGATGAAATACTAATATACAACACTCACAGGAATAAAGTAATTGATGCCTAGAGCTAGGAGTAGCCATAATGTCCTGATACTGTGTTGGAGAACTGACTGGAGCCTCCCTCATCTGGTCAGGCCACTGACTCTATCAAAGGCTCTATCTTTTAGAAAAGCCACACCTGTCTCAAAATCGCACCAGTAGACAGAGCCTTGTCACAGTGTAAGGTCCTTTGGCGGGGAACAAGCCAACCACCTGTGACAACGCACAAAAATGTGACTTATCAAGTTAATGAGCAACCATGGCAACCTTTGGTCCCCTTGGCACTCTTGAGGTAGGCAACAAAGTGCTTCACAGAAGCTGATCTTCTCTTCGGGGTAGTGGATCTTCTCCTGTGCCATGGAATAGGCTGAGCTTGGGTTGTCAGAGCCACTGGATTGAACAGGGGCTGGATATATTTTCTCCTTCCTTGCTGGGGTCACCTTGAGATGGCCATGGTCCAAGAGAAGTCCCAAGGAGGTCAGTGGCGGCACCCGAAGCCTGGTGGACATGCAGTTCAGTGTGTCTATGCAGTTCAGTGTGTCTATTGTAGTCTGATCAGATGTCGGGTCAATGACCATTCGTGAGCATGATTAATAGTAGAGGGAGAAACCACTGTGACATGTTATGGTTATGGTTATGATTATGGTTGCTTAGCAAGACGCTGTTGTCCAAAGCAACTAACAGAATATGAATATTAAAATAGTAAAAACATGTCTTTGGTTTATAACCTTACTATGATTAGAAACAATCAGTGTTTCTCCTGAAATATGAAAGCTCCATTGATTGTTTTGATCCATTTTCTGAAGAGAGATAACTGGATTACACTTACTTGAATTCACGGTAACAACATACCGGTATCTTCAATATATTACGTTTTAAAATTGATGCTAACTGTTACCTGTACATTAACTGTCATTTGAGTATTTGTTGATGTTTTAACTGGACATCAGGTAAATGTTCAGGTTTGACTTTGTAATGGCCATACTAATCAGTCTCTTGCAACAGTTCCTTACAGACAGCAGTGTCAGTAGCAAAGATTATGTAAGAGCCAAGACATCGCAATTCTGTGTGAGGTGGAAGAATTCAAATATTTTAAGGGCTTATTTCGTAATATGTCTCCACTAGAGGTGAACAATGGCGTTTGCATCGCAGCATTCACTAGAAACATTCAAACCCAAGTGATCTCTACTCTGTGCTGACTGCTGCTTTCTTGTGTTCCATCTCAGATATACTGGCAGAGCAGAGCAGCCCTCTTCTACAGGACCCCGAAGGGCTTCCTTTCACGTGCTATCCCAGCATGCAATACCCCACCATGGAGCCCACAATGTCGTCCCCTTCGTACTACTCTAGTCAGCACTACTACCCACCATACAGCTCAGAGGACTGGTACTCTCCGCCCAGCCTGTATGAACTGAGGAAGGGGCCCCTGGAGGGGGCCAGCTTTGAGGCTGAGATGGAGGAGAGCTCTGTGCTGGTGCCCAGCGTGTGCAAGAGGGCCCGACACACATCCCATCCTGGCAGGGTCAAAGGGGAGGAGCTGTGCGTGGTGTGTGGAGATAAGGCCTCTGGGTATCACTACAATGCACTCACCTGTGAAGGCTGCAAAGGTAAGGCCTGAGCTCATCTCCTGAAGTGGTCACGTTCAACATACTCTTACACAACCAAAAATCTCTAAAAAAAAACAGTAATAATCATGTAATGATGTAAAAATAGTGGGATTGATAAGAGCTGATGTGATAACATGTTATAAAAGGGCACTGAGAGAATGCAGATCTCGGTCAAACACAACATCTCACAATGTTGAGACTCTTTGTTCTGCATCTCGATCCGGATCTGCCATCATCCCTCCAAGTTTCATAATAATTGGCCAGGTAGTTTTTTGCATGATCCTGCTTATAGAAGGACAAACAAACCAACAAATGAGAATAAAAACCAACTTGGTCTCATTAGCGAAACGTTCCCCTGGGAACGTTTTCGCAAACCCAGCCAAACATACCACCAGGTACATTTCTGAGGTGCAAACTAGCCAGCGGGGGTGCTAAAGAGAGACATTTAGACGTTGTTTACTACAGTTAGTAGCCTGACGAGCCAGACCCACATTAAAATGTAGGGTCTGGGCACTCACCGTTCGCAGTGCTCAGTCCGAGGGGCGGGATAATCAGTTGTCTTTCAAATTCCCTCTGCCGCCAATAGGACAGCGCAGCGCTATGAGTCCCATCGTTTCCCACCAGCGAACTGGTTGGCTAGTTCAAGCGTTTGCCTACTTAATAAAAGCTTAACTTCGTGTCACACTGTTCGCCAGCAGCAACATCCATCTTATTTGTAGCAGGGATTTCAAGCCAAACCGTTTGCAACTCTGCCATCAATCATTATGTTAAGCCCACCCTATGACTCTATACCGCGATTTCATTGGCCTGATTAAGTTTCGATTTCTGGAGCTCACAAGTCAACGGAGAGTTAGACTAGCCCTGGCAGCAAATGTAATTTGTGGCCACTAGGGGCGCGTCTAGATTTCTAGGCTATACAGTTACTGTAGGTCTGGTCAAACTAAATTGTAGCTTACACAAGCTCAGCAGTATTCTTTGGTTACCAAACCAAAGTTTTGGATTAATAGTGCCTATATCTCGCTACGTTTTACAAAATATAAGGGCACAAACCCTGAGCTGCCGTCTATGAGCAGGGCAGTCATGGCCTACTGGTTAGGGCTTCGGACTTGTAACCGGAGAGTTGGCGGTTCGAACCCCGACCAGTAGGCATGGCTGAAGTGCCCTTGAGCAAGGCACCTAACCCCTCACTGCTCCCCGAGCGCCGCTGTTGTTGCAGGCAGCTCACTGTGCCGGCATTAGTGTGTGCTGAGTGTGTTTCACTAATTAACGGATTGGGATAAATGCAGAGACCAAATTTCCCTCACGGGATAAAAAGAGTATATATACTTATAGGCTACTTACTATGAGTTAGCTGCCACATCTTGTTTTTTTTGCGAGCAACCCGGGGGATTTGTCAACACGCAATTGTCAACACGCTCGACTTCCGCTCCGAGGTGCAGCTGTTCGCTGGTTCGAATACAGCCGTGTGCTGAGTCTGGTCTTCGTGCGTTGTGTTGAATTGCACGGCTCGGCCCTGCACACAGCCGAATTCAAACCCTGGTGGTACGTTTGGCTGGGTTTGCGAAAACGTTCCCAGGGGAACGTTTCGATAATGAGACCAATGCAAAAAACACAACTTCTTTGGCATAGCATAATTAGCTAGATTAAGGGTAACGGTGTCTAGAGTAGGTCTTTTTAGAGAAGTCCATGGTTGGCCCTGAGTGCCTGTCATGCCAGATGGCATCAAGAATGCATGAGCAGAGGTTTCCATTCACACTCCCTCCCAACACACTTCACATATTTGATGGTGCAGAGCCATGTGGAGATACAAAAGGAGAGATTATAAGCTTGCAATTCAAAAGACAAGATGGACATACAAGAAGGGGACCTGGAAACTCACCCATTGTCCCATTGTGTATGAGACCCATAGATTTGATGCAACTTAGAAAGCAATAATAATTGCTCCAATATTAACTTTCACGAGGACGTTTTCATGCAGAGGGATGACATCTGACCGTTGTCCTATTTGTAGCCGTGGCAAAATGCGCGCGTCACCGTGCGCGACTGCAAGTGTAATTCCACCTGTGCGTGGGAACAAAGGCTGGAGGGCAGCCTCGGGGCCCGGTGTCCTCTGAGCTGCGGGCTTGGCCGACTCCATGCGTCCTGTTCGGCCCGCCAGGCTCGGGTTCCCTCTCGGCTTTCTGCTGAATAAAGGCGCGGGCAACCAGAGCCACGCTGCACCATGCAAACTTAATGTGTGTCATTGTGTTCAGCACCCTACGCTAGAATGTGTAATTACCTGTGCCTCAACTATTTTTTGAGTCTGTGTGTGTGTGTGTGTGTGTGTATTTGTGCATGTGTGTGTGTGTGTTTGTGTGTGTGTGTGTGTGTGTGATTGGGGGCGATGTGACGTAAGCTATTGCCACTAGAACCTCTGACATGAATTTGGTGTTGTGATTGTGCTGGGGCTAAGTATCTCACTGAGGGCAGTAAATGTTGTGGTGCTGTGCTGTAGTTTATCATTCAAAATTACCCTAGGTAATATCCTGGGCAGCTGTACTGTAGTTCCTTATTAACTTAATGTGAGGCTGAAAGTGACACATTTTCAAAGGCATCTACAGTACCTTACACAATTACCAACCATGTCAGTGACACCATGAGACTGATGTTTATTCACATCTGGAAATGTTTGATTAGGTATCTGCAATTCAGATGCAAATACAAATTTCCATAGGAGTCTAATGGCATAAAGAACAGGAGAACAGACTCCGAATTTTTTTTTCATCCTAATAAAAGATTATGTCTTTCTATCGACCTTTTGTCCCATATTTCAAACAGTATTAATCACCATAAAGTAATAAAGTATGGATGCCTGGGGTGAGAGTGCACATGGCTAAGTTATGTATTTCTCACTGATTAATGTCAACTCTAGCAGTCATCACAGTTCTGATTAATGGTTCAGTGTTGTGAATACAATCACAGGTCATGTTGAGAATTTACTTTCCTGCTGGCTATATTGAGAATTTATATCAGATCTCAGTTGTTCATGTAACAGTGAGATTACAATCTTCTGACCTATGCAAGATGAGGGAGCAAACTGAGGTTGAGGACATTTTTACAACTACTGTAGGAGCCCATAATACCACAACTTGCAGATGTGCACAAAAAACAAACCCAAAATAATCATCTGTGTGGCTCTTTAATGTGAAACATGATATTACATAATGATATGCAAGAAATTAAACAAATATCACTAGCACGTTATGATATCCAGTAGTGGTCACCAGTATCAAATTACCTGTTAATGTTGCATTTAATATCATTCTAACAATATCCTTTAATATCCATGTGTGTGTGTGTGTGTGTGTGTGTGTTAGTGTCTATGTCTGTCTGCACGGTTTTGTGATATTTGCTCATGATAACCTCTGCTCACAGGCTTCTTTAGGAGAAGCATCACAAAGAACGCTGTGTACAAGTGCAAGAGCGGTGGCAACTGTGAAATGGACATGTACATGCGCAGGAAGTGCCAGGAATGCCGACTCCGGAAGTGCAAAGAGATGGGAATGCTGGCAGAGTGTGAGTACACATGCCCTGGAACACTAGCACACTTTTGTGGTGATGTGTAAGTACGTTGGCATCCTGTGTTTATGGTTTTACTGTAAGTTATGCTTGTACTGTACCATTGTACTGTAAACAGCATGACTGCTGGGGTATGGATCTTTAGTTCAGCTATGGTGTTGTTCATTGGCTGCTGGCATACACGCCTTTTCTGTATTAGGATAATCTGAGAAAAAGTGAGCTGATGCTTGGAAAGATGGAAACAGTTGGCAAAGTACCAGGCCCCGTGCCAAGGGGCAAGGGGTCTTTTAGTGTTTACTTTCTTTTTTGGAGCAGCATCTATTTGCTTGTCTGTGTGTGTGTGTGTGTGTGTGTGTGTGTGTGTGTGTGTGTGTGTGTGTGTGTGTGTGTGTGTGTGTGTGTGTGTGTGTGTGCGTGTGCACGCTTTCCAGGAAAAGAACATAACAAAAGACAAAAAGAAATGCTCTGCTTTAGTACCAGGAAAAAGCCACTATCTGTTAAAATAATGATATGTTATGTGATATTAGTCCTGCGTCAGTGGAGTGTAGATCTGGGATCACCACTGACCTGGCCATCTTGGGCCAAACTCCTCTTGTAATTTGGATGGGTTTAAAGCCACACTGTGCAACAATTCACCTCTTTTGAGAGAGGTTTACATAGGCAATTAATTTTTGTGTCAAATGAATGAAGAATGAAGATGGTGTGGTATATGGCATACAAGACATAAATAGAACAAAAGACATGCAAGCAAGCTTTATCAGTGCTAATTGCGCTATCGATGGAGTTCACAGGGTTTTTGTGAGCCTCTTTAGTTGTTGGTTCTTTTTCTGAGATCTGATGAAAAGGCGTAACATTTTACTCCACTGAAAGCGTACTACGCTAATTTTTTAAAACTTTTTAGTTCAAGTGGTGTGATGCAATGAAAACACTTTGGCAGGTTTGTAAGGAATTGTGCAGAATTGTATGTTAGGATCTGTTTAACTGAGGTTTAGGCTAGCTTCACTGTTGAGTTAAATTGCATAAACTGTTTATTGCTAGAACCTCAACAGAGCAGTTAATGAGCTATGTGTGCTGCATCATCTGATCATGTGTAATATGGGGTGTAGTCTGGAATAGAGCGTGTGGATTGTGCTTTGACGTGGTATGGTGCATGTTAAGATTCCTATTTCCCTGTCTTCAAAGATGTCAGGCAGTCATGCAATAAATTCTTGAAAAAATGCCTACATGCCTCCTTTGAACAGCATTGTGTATTGGCAACACACATATGCACACACATATGCATGTGCATACCACACACACATTTTTTTATAACTCAATGGCATCCGATCTTCTTTGCACACAAGTGTGTTTGTGTGTGTGTGTGTGTGTGTGTGTGTGTGTGTGTGTGTGTGTGTGTGTGTGTGCACGCCACAGAGTGAGCTCATTTCTTATTCTGTTGTGAATGCCACTGAGATGCAGCCTGTCACACAACACTCAATGGAAAGGTCCTGCCATTGTTGTTCCTGAAGGGATGATCTGGCTGGAGAGACTGAGGGAAGGTGAGAGTAGGATGGGGGATGAGAGAGTCGGGGTGGGAGGAGGTCAGGTTGGGTGGTAGGCTCAAGGAGGAATTCATTAAAGGGCAAAGACACTCGGTATACATTAGCAGGCCCAACCCCATCTTACTGAATAAAATACACACACAAACCCACATATGCACTAACTCACCCAGTTCCCTTATACTTATACACTTACACTTGCTCTTTTGGCTGAGGCTTACATTTGGGCTGCATGCTAGCCCAAATGTATGGAAATTAATAAAACTGGAGGAAAGTAGAGGAATTTTGAGCAGGCATTTGACAGAGGTGGAGGAGGGTGAGTTTGTGTGTGTGTGTGTGTGTGTGTGTGTGTGTGTGTGTGTGTGTGTGTGTGTGTGTGTGTTGGGGGTGCTGTGGGGCAGAGGGAGTCCTCCTGAGCTCCTGTTGCTCATGCATAGTGTATGGAGGTGTTTATAAATATTGTAGGCAGCAGGCATTTACAAACCTGTCTGTTGGCACTTTACAGTGAGTCAGGTCTGAGAGTATTTTCATGAGGTTGTGAAGGCTTGTGTTTCTTTGAGATAATAAACCATGGTTCCCCATTGTCAAAAATATTTTACCCTAATATCATTTAACAATTTATCATGTCTGCAGTATAGTACTGTAATTCATCAAACATGAAATTCAAATATGTCCCAAAGGAACTGATATCTGTCATATATTCTTGCCATTGACTTAGTCAGAGATATTTTGCTTTCCACTGCTTGAATCTGGTTTGATACCTCATCACTTAGAATTATGGAAAGTCTACTGCTACTTATTATCACTGTACCATCAGAAATCACATCCAGCATGTTAAGGGCGTTAAAGGTAACTTCCCTTGGTGCAGTATTTTCTGTTTACTCAAGACAGTTATGGCACTCATAATTATGGGTTGTCTTTTTCAGGTTTGCTAACAGAGATACAGTGCAAGTCCAAAAGGCTCAGAAAAAACACAAAGAGCTCTCCGGGGGAGTCGGCAGGGGATGACCCAGAGGGAGCGGACTGTGGCGACACCAAACAGGTCACCTCCACCACCAGACTCCCAAAGGTGATCCAACCTCTGCTTTTTTTTCACATTGAGGACACGTGCGTAGTCAGATTCGGGAAATTCACAGGAAGTTACATCAACATGTTGCTAAATGTCTGGCTTGAAAACATGCTGCCTTAAACCACATGTTATCAGTAGAGTGTGTAGGGGCGACTCAATGTGTTGATCCAGGTCACTCATTTTATATGTGAGAAGTTGGCAAGCACAGCAGTATGCTCAGGTTTTACGATAGTTGAGTGGTGTCATTCATATCTCAAGGATAGCGCTCAAACCGTTGTGTAATATTCGACCTGTTTGTGTTGGAACTAGAAATGAGACAACCATGGGGATGTTCAGTAGTATGATGCCACTGTGTGACTTGGTTTGTATTGATCTTCAGGAAAAAGTGGAACTCAGTCAAGAAGAACAGGCCCTCCTAAATTACATTGTTGATGCTTACAATAAACATCGAATTCCTCCAGATATGGCAAAGCAACTGGTATGTGGTTTTCCTTTGTGCAATTGGTAAAGTGCAGATTAAATCTCCAGTGCCTCCTGTCTTGAGTCTTTAAACAATAATAGTGTTACAAACATCAAGGAATACAATTCCTTTGTGCCACAGGAGTGTTGGCCTTCCAACTGAAGGCAGTAAAAGTCATTCCTCTGCCACTGTTCTCAGGGCTTATGTAACTTCCCTTATTGCTCCATTGAGCGGTAAAATATTGTCTCACCTTTTCTCTCTAACTAATCTCCCTCTCCCCACACCTGTCTCAGCTCCAGGAGCAGTTCAACGCAGAAGAGAACTTCCAGCTACTCACAGAAATGGCTACAAGCCATGTCCAAGTGTTGGTGGAATTCACCAAAAACATTCCAGGTTTGGAAGCCTTTAGTTGTATTCAAACCTGCTATCTATGTATCATCACCTGTGCCACTAATGGAAAAAAACTCAATATGCATGTAGACTAATGTATAGCTAAAGGAGTGTATTTCACCACAAACTCATTTTGGCTTTTCAATGTCCTAACATTTTCAATCACATGTGGCTTTATGGGCCACAGCCATGGCAAATGCAAAAACTACACTAACATACTTTGACAGACCACCGTTAGGGGAAAATGTTCATAAGCTGAACGTTCTTCCCACGGTTCTTTGATTATATTTTCCCTGAATCTTTAAACAGCAGACAAAGATAACTTGGTCCATCCATTCAGCATTGATAGTTGACAAACAAGACTAAAGTGATTGTGTTCTTGCTTTGTATTTTATAGATTACATTTTTGCTATTTTGCCATGTGATATGCTCCAATGTGCACGTTTGAACATGTTTATAGCACAAGCACTAATGTGATAGCAGGGATACCAACTTTGGTGTTTGGCTGGAGTGAGATTTTGTAAAGTCATAGTGTGAGCGCACAGCAATTTTCTTTTCTAACCCTAATTTTAAAAATGTCTGTCTGCTGTGCATAATCTCTGATTAATGTAAAAAAAACAAAGAAAAAAGTTTCTTTAAAATGTATAATTAATTCATTGATTGCACGGTTTTTCACCCTTTTCCGAGGCCAGGGGCGGTTTTAGCAACTTGGAGGCCCTGGGCAAAGGACAATTAGGAGATTGTGCATGACATGAACAGATGAAATTAACAGTAAAAAACAATAACAAAGATTGTTTGAAATGATTACAATTGAGGGTGGTTGGTTGTGTGTGTGTGTGTGTGTGTGTGTGTGTGTGTGTGAGCTAAATAATCACGGTTATTGCCTATTTTGCGTTGTGATTAAAATGTGCTGACTTTTTCTAAACCTACCACCAATGTTGGACAGAACTCACAACCGGCCTGTCCTGGCCAGTAGCAACAAAACTAAAGTTGAACAGAACAGGGCCCACTTCCCCGATAACGACGGAGACACGCTCTTAAGAGGGTTTTCTACAATTCATCTTACGATCGCTCGTTTGGTATTTCCGACTGTTTCCCGAACATGCTCGTATCGTGAACGCGCATGCACTGCTCTTAAGATGCTCTTAAGGGGAGCTGTCCACGTTAATAGTTCTGAAATATCCTCTTATTTGACGGTGATGTCAGGTGACTGCACGTCACAGCTATAGGCCTACCATTTAAACTTCGGATCTACACATTAATTCACATCAATACGAAAATAGAAACACTTTGACATCTGCATGTAAGCATCCCAAGTAGGTTATATACCACACAGAGACATAAATAATTGTAATTATTTTAAGATTAGATTGTTGCACCATGCAATATTTTTAAAAGCGGTGCCACTTAAGAACACGTTTGGACGATAAAGAAAGAAGTCGAGTAAGAAAGAGAGAGGAAATGTGTAGGCTTAGATTTTGATGCAGTAGGCTACAGACTAAACCACATGTTGCTTTCTCTGCTTTTTACCTCATAGGCCTAATAAAATATTCACATACATAACGATAATGGCAGCGTCTCGTTTCATAACTTGATTGCATTTTGTCCGCTTTTCATCACATTATTATGCCCATTAAATGTAGGCTATTTTGCACGCTAAAATCTGATTCATCACAGGTAAACACAATAAAGAATGGGAACGTAAAATGGATTATGTATTCTAAGTTGTAATTCCTCTGTATGTCCTGTTGGTGACCTCAGTGAGAAGTACTGTTAAGACGCTCTTAGCCGGTAACGAGTACTCTGGAGCACTCGTAGATCTACGAGTGTTTTCACGACGCTCTTTAAGATACCGATGGTTTCGGGAAACAGTCGGCAAATCTTAAGACGTTCGTGAAGAGGGACTTTACGCTCTTAGGCTTAAGATGCTTTCGGGGAAGTGGGCCCACTTCCCCGAAAGCATCTTAAGCCCTGGGCCCACTTCCCCGAAAGCATCTTAAGCCTAAGAGCGTCGTAAAGCATCGTGAAAACCCTCGTAGATCTACGAGTGCTCCAGAGTACTGCTTACGGGCCACGAGCCGCCTTAACAGTACTCTCTCACTGAGGTCACCAACAGGACATACAGAGGAATTACAACTTAGAATACATAATCCATTTTACGTTCCCATTCTTTATTGTGTTTACCTGTGATGAATCAGATTTTAGCGTGCAAAATAGCCTACATTTAATGGGCATAATAATGTGATGAAAAGCGGACAAAAATGCAATCAAGTTATGAAACGAGACGTTGCCAGAATAGTTTGACATTATCTTTGCTAAGTGAATATTTTATTAGGCCTATGAGGTAACAAGCAGAGAAAGCAACATGTGGTTTAGTCTGTAGCCTACTGCATCAAAATCTAAGCCTACACATTTCTCTCTTCTTACTCGACTTTTTTCTTATCTTCAAACGTGTTCTTAAGTGGCACCGCGAAAAGTTATTGCATGGTGCAACAATCTAATCTTAAAATAATTACAATTATTTATGTCTCTGTGTGGTATATAACCTACTTGGGATGCTTACATGCAGATGTCAAAGTGTTTCTATTTTCTTGTTGATGTGAATTAATGTGTAGATCCGAAGTTTAAATGGTAGGCCTATAGCTGTGACGTGCAGTCACCTGACATCACCGTCAAATCAGAGGATATTTCAGAACTATTAACGTGGACAGCTCCCCTTAAGAGCATCTTAAGAGCAGTGCATGCGCGTTCACGCTACGAGCATGTTCGGGAAACAGTCGGAAAAACCAAACGTAAGATGAATCGTAGAAAACCCTCTTAAGAGCGTGTCTCCGTCGTTATCGGGGAAGTGGGCCCAGCGTTAGTGTCATAAAAGTGGTGTGGCTCCTTTAAGATACAATGGAGCTATCCAACTTTATCGATACTGTAGCCTACATCATATAATTTTAATATTTACAGATGGATATATTTATAATTTATTTTCTATTTGGCCTCTTATTTAATCATGCATTGACCAATTTAAGCACAACTCAGTTTTAAGACACTTAAATGGGCCTACATGAATGCTTAGCATTTTGTGAAAATTAATCATTATGGCTATGCATTGATAAACTCCATGAGCTGTATATCCTCTGATTTTAATATTTACAGATATATAAGCGATTTAAGCACAGCTCAGTTTTAAGAAACTGAAAGCCCAAAGTTGGAGACCATGTCGAAATTTGCTACAATTTCAAAACAGGATTACACTGAAACAGTTTATTGTACATGGAATGCATTACACCTTTGTTTTGGGTAAGGTCTGCTGTCTGATATATGGTTTGTCACGTGTTGAGCGAAGAGTTCGTCAGATATTCCACCTAGATTAATTGAGATGAGCGCAGAGCTGAATGATATGATTAGGCCCTATTTCTTGAAAATAGAAGCCTATCTATGCCTTAAACTCGTCTGCCGTCATTTAGAAACAATAAGCTGTGGTCTAGTCTAGTCATCAACAGAAAATGAACGGATTGGAAAAAAAGAAGAATGGATTTGGCGTGACATTTCTTGCGTGAGAGCGTGAGATTGATACTGAAAGCGTGTGTCTCTGGTGTGACGCCAGATGCGTGAGAGTTGGCAATCCTGCACGTGAGGGCACTGAATGTAAAGACACTGGCAACAAAGTGGTGTACAACATGGATGCTAATTGCATTTCCTCTTGTGATTGTCAGGTTTTCAGAGCTTGGACCATGAGGACCAGATTGCGCTCCTGAAGGGCTCTGCAGTGGAGGCCATGTTTCTGCGCTCAGCCCAGGTCTTCACGCGGAAACTCCCGCAAGGACACACAGAGGTGCTGGAGGAGCGGATCCGCAAGAGTGGTATGACCTGAACACACACGAACAGACTGTAGGCTACTAAATTATTTTAGCACAGCTCAGAGTGCAGCAGTTTTTCCACACACTGACTCCAGAAACTGTCAACTTTTCTGACTGGGCTATAGCCTACCTACATCATCAAGCATCAGTCTGTTTGCATGGTAAACCGATTGGTGGTTTGACACTTTAAGGTTAGTCATAAATGATTCAATCTCTTACTCGAATAAATGTGACAGGAATTAAAGTCCTGGCTGTACAGTGGTGTGTGTTACACTGGTGGAAGCACACTGCAGACTCCTGCAGGCTCAATTTCAGCGCAGAGTGGCAACATCACTCTTACACAACATCCTTAGAAATGGCTTCAGACCTGGGGTTGTGTGGCCAATGAGAACTGCACGGTCCTGTGATTTTGAGAAGGTGAATGACATGCAATGACGCATGAATACAGACAGAGGTCGAATGGTGACAACTGATGTCATTATACACTATAAAATTAACCATGAAGAGGATGCAATGGAATTCTCATGAAAATATAATGACAAAACATCTCGGTGAAGCCTTCATTTAGCAAACTAGCATTGATAAAGGCAAACTATTTCCCCAACGTGCTGTGCACAGACACCCACAGGTTCTAAACACACACATACACAATACATGCTCTACATTGAATTCTGTGTAGTTTTATTGCTATAGAGTGTGATTGTGATCAGGTTTATGTTTAATGGATCGAAGGGGGAGTGGAGGTGGGCATATGCCTTAATCCAGTCCAGGAGACAGAAAAGGCTTTTGCCACCGTGTGCCAAATCTACACGTGTGCTGCCTGTGCCCCCCATTACGGCTGTTACCTCTCCCCATTATGCACTTCTGTATTTGACTTATGGCTACATCTAAAAAATGTTGAGCTCAAGACTTTTAACTGAAGGCTGCGAGTATCAAATATCAGAAATATTTGGGAAACTGAATATGTTTATTTAACGTCCCACTGTCAACCCTGTGCTATCAGGTTGATGCAGCTGAATGGAAGGTGAGTGTGTGAGTGTGTGTGTGTGTGTGTGTGTGTGTGTGGGGGGTTGTGTGTTTTGAACACGTCACTCTATTCCTCTGGTGAAGAGAAAGGCCAGCCTGGGGAGGAATGAGAGGCACTGTCTAAAGAAGCTTTTGTTCTCTATCTAAACATCAAGGGGCTATTGTCCTGCCATCTTTCTTGGTCTTGGTCTCCCCTGTCCACTTATGACATTTCTCCCGACTGAGAGCCCTGTGATGTCAAAACACTCAAGCTTCTTTCTTTTCATCCCCTGACTATTTGTTTATTTTTCACAAGAAAGTGACAGGTGTCAAAATTGGGATCTGGTTTGCCTTAATCTTTCTGAGGAGTTCAAGCATATTTTATTTTTCATTTCAAGGACATCTCCAATTTGTTAATACTTTTGACCCATCTGACTGTCGGTGTGGTGATAGGTTGGTCTTGGTGAGGATCTCCCACTGGAGCCCACGGGTCAGTTGACCTCATCCCTACCCAGAGCACAGAGACGTTGAGAGCTGTGTCTCTCAGATGAGATTGTCCATCACAGCACCGCTGCTTTGCATAATAAAAAGATCCAGCCGTGAGCAAAATAACAGTAATGATATCAGTGAGGATGATACAGACCTCAAACAAAACCAGAGGGTGGGACCCTCTGAGCCATCGTTTCAATGGCCTCAGTTGGGTAGGTTTCAAAAGGATTTTAATGGCTGGGTCTGAGCAATCATGGGTGGTGGCGGGAAACAAAAACATAGTCTAGCATTAAGCATGATGTTCCATATACTGTAATATCACAACAGGAGGTTATGATGTAATTTGGTGACAAAAATGACAGAACAGACTGAGACTTTTAGAGCTAGTGAGAACTACTTTGTATTACAAGAATGAGATATGGATAAATATTTAAATTAATATATAATTTTATTTTCTCAACACAGTGGGTCCCATTTAATTTCATGTGTGTAGAAAAACAAGGCAGAGACAAGGAAGACAACACTGCCACCTTGTGGTGAAATAGACTAATCACTACCACTCTAGATTCAAAGATGTCCTTGTGGAAATAACTGCTTGCATTCATGCCCAGCGGCCAGAGGTGGAAAAATCCAGTCATACCATGTATCTGTGCCATACTTAAACCAGCTGATTCTAATTAGCACAACTATTCAGCCAGGTAGAGCAGCTAATTGGTGAGATCACCTGTGTTAAGTGCACAATACATGGTTGGACATTTACCTTCTAAAGCTGGACTTTTCCACCTCTGCCAGCGTCTTACTGATTCCTGAATTTTCAGAGAAAATGTATTGGACTGACCCCTCAGTGTGCAATGGTCACATACTCAGGAAACATGTTGTTTCCTGGTAGACCATAATAAGAAAACCACAGGGTGGAAACCTTCATCTTAATATAACATTTTCTAATAAGTAAATATAACTAACAAAGGATCCTTGAAATATTAATAATTTAGCATAATTCTCCGATATACATTACAGTTCCAGGTAATGATTAATCCAGGTAATGATCCTGATGGGAAAGCATTTCCTCATTGCTCTGCCTCACGCGTCTCCAGTCAGCCGTGTCTAATGGCACTTCCCTCTCCCTCTCTGTTCCCTAGGGATCTCCGAGGAGTTCATCACGCCCATGTTCAACTTTTACAAGAGCATCGGGGAGCTGCAGATGCTCCAGGAGGAACACGCTCTCCTCACCGCAATCACCATCCTCACACCAGGTCAGCCCAAAGCCATGTCAAAATCACCATGCTCACACCAGGTCAGCCCATAGCCATGTCAAAATCACCATCCTTACACCAGGTCAGCCCATAGCCATGTCAAAATCACCATCCTCACACCAGGTCAGCCCATAGCCATGTAAAAATCAACACCTTTCCAGTGAACCAAATATTCTCGGGATCAGTATTATCTAACAATCAGAATCAAAATAGAATAGTTGTGAATTTTAGAATATCTTTTTGATTTACATAACATTCATCTAATTTCATTAGTTATTAATGCTGGTTAACTGACTCTCTAAATTGCTACACCTCTGGTATGCTGGCATGTGATGCATGATTACAGTAAAACATTATCTTGTTGAAATGACTGATGGTTAAATTTACACCCATGGCATTACTACAGTGGAGAGCAGCACTGCAATGTTGTGGAGCTGCCTCTTGTTGTTTCTATAAGAAAGATTAAAATAAAGTTTTTAAGTATTTAGTATTTAAGTTTTAAAGTAAATCAGCTTTCTAGGCCAAGGATACTTGCGTATACAAGGTATTTGGTCTCTGCATTTATCCCATCCGTGAATTAGTGAACTCACAGAGCACACAGTGAACACACAGTGAGGTGAAGCACACACTAACCCGGAGCAGTGAGCTGCCTTGCTACAGCGGCGCTCAGGGAGCAGTGAGAGGCCAGCCGCCTTGCTCAAGGGCACTTCAGCCATTCCTACTGGTCGGGGATCGAACCGGCAACCCTATGGTTACAAGCCCGAAGCCCTAACCAGTAGGCCATGGCTGCCCACAAAACTGTCATATCTCTTAGATAACAGGAAGACAAAGGAATGAATACCAGACAAATTCAGAGCAGACAAAAGGGCAAGAAAGCCTACTGTTCCACAGATCATGAACATGCACTGATGGTCTTTTGGAGTGTTTCACTGGCAGTAGAGTTCTTATGCATCACAAGTTCAGCTCTGCTAGATACTGTTTCATAGCGATAACATTTTCCTTTTCCCCCCAGAGCGGCCGTACGTGAGGGACCAGCCGGCGGTGGAGCGGCTCCAGGAGACCATGCTGGAGGTGCTGAGGAAGTTCTGCAAGCTGCAGCACTCGCAGGAGCCGCAGCACTTTGCCCGTCTGCTGGGCCGCCTGACGGAGCTGCGTACCCTCAACCACCACCACGCCGAGATGCTCACCTCCTGGCGCATGAGCGACCACAAGTTCACACCGCTTCTCTGCGAGATCTGGGACGTGCAGTGACCATGGACAGCCAGTAGGGGGAGGGATGGGGAGCGAGAGGGGGGGGGCGAGGATTCAGATAGATGGAGAGAAGAAAAAAAAGAGAGAGAGGGAGAGAAACAGGGAAGCAGATATACATATTGTGGAAGAAACAGATAGGCTATTGGAAGAAAGAAGAGGAGGATGGGAGGAGATGCAACTGTCTCAGCAGAAAAACTTTACACTAAAACGGGAAATGGAAATGCATTGGCTGGCGGTCAGTGGGAATGACTTGTGCTGTCACTACATGCTACTTGTACTATAGGCTACAGCAAGAAAAAACATTTAAGATAGTTATTACAAAAATTAGTTTTTATAGTGATAAAAAGGCCCCTTGTTCTGGAAGTAATGGTCTCTTATTAAATATGTTTGACTAGACTGTTTCGCATCAATATCTGTTTTTTAATGGCATATCAAGGCTAAGAATATTATTATTATTATTGTAACTCCAAATATCTCTTCAGCTATTATTTTCTCATGTTAGTTGGGGTCCACTCTTTTCCCTATTGGTTCACGTTTTTGTTAAAACCCGCAGAAGTGACCACTTCGCCTTTACGCAACTCAAATGTTTTAATACATGTTTTCACCTTTATTTCTTGGAAGCCATGTTTGGACATTGATATTTTAAAAGTATGATATCTAGCCTTTTCAGACTTTGAAGGATGGAAGACATGTTCTCAGCATGGCTGGACTATTAAAAATGTGTACTGCATGTCCATTGATTTTATATAAGGCCCTAGATTTGGACAAGTTATATTGAGAGTCTTGTTTTTTGTTTTGTTTTTTACCCACAAGGCATCAATCAGTATTTTGTCTGCAGATACAATCCTTTATTAGTGTTGTGCCAATATTTAAGGTGTCCTTAAGAAATACACATGAAGATATTAAGGACAAAATAATGTGTGATTGCATTTTTGGGTAATTTAAAAAAAGGTATATGTGGCTAGTAGGAACACAAAAATGTATGTGGAAATAGCTCAATGTATAAACATTTAGTGTATAAAGTGCCAATGTTGTACCATGTTTCACTCATAGATAGATAGGCTACACTTCTGCTCTGTTGTGTAGGACTAGCTGTTGATATCCCTAAGTATACATGAAACATTGGACACAGTGGGAAGGTCAAATGAGTGATGGTGCCTTTTTTTGGGTTATGAAGTGGGCGCCCTCCTTCCTCAACGTTTCGCTGATAGAGGGTTCTCCAGTGACTCCCAGGGTCCAGGGCTCACCCCCTAGACACCATCTACTCAGTTGAGGCCCAAGTGGAATCCTTCCTCTTAATCCAGAGCCACAGACTGATCCTTTTCAGCCGTTCTGGGGAGATCTTTCAGTGCTTGCCGATCTTTCAGTCCTCGCACTCCCATCTCCCGGAGTAGCCTTGATGTTGACTTGGCTAAAAAAATCGCTGCAGCCTACTTCGACTGGATGGACCTTTGCTTTTCAGCCACGTTGTTGCGCATCAGCTGCAAGCTCGGCAAACCTCAGTTTTTTGCGCTCAAAGGCCACCTCCACTGCATCTACAGGGTACAGTAAGCTCGATGATGTAGACGAGATGGGGTGAGGATGACCAAAGCACTAGATCTGGTCTGAGGTTGGTAGATGCAATCTCTGTTGGGAAGCAGAGTCTTTGGCCTAAGCCTGCCATCAATTTCCAATCACGTGCACCACCTAGCTGCCTGGTGTCATATGGTCTTGAAGTGGTAAGTCTGGCTGGACCTTCACCTTTCCGGACGAATGCTGTTGCCAATCGACAGACTGAAGGAGGTAGGTCATTGACGGACATCCTCCAACTTTCCAGTACTGTTTAGGTTGTGCCGCCAGGTGTAGCGGCCTTTAGTGAGTCTGGTCTTGCAACCCACCAGGATGTGTTTTACTGTTGCTGGCGACAGGCAAAGGGAGCATATGGGGTGCTCTACACACTGGCTGAGATTTTTGGGAGATGGCAGGACATCATAGGCTGCCTTGATGGTGAAGCTCACTCTAAACGTCTCCACCTTCCACAACTCTTTCTAGGAGATTTTCTCTTCTAGACTCCCTCCCATCTCCTCCACTGACTTTGCCTGGCTTGTGCGATAGCCTTTGCATACCTTGTTGCCTCCTCCTGTTGACTGTATCTCCTGCACCTAGTCTGCGACATTCTGACAGTGCAGCCAATTATTCCAGGATGGTGTTCTGGTCCCAAGGCCAAGGTCACTCCGTAGTTAAAGCAACATCAAAGAACTTTCCCTCTGTCGCATGCACGCTATTTGTTTATCCAGCACCGGCTGTGCAAATAATGATGCCCACAGACAACGTAGAATATGTTGCATGATTTATGAAAGTACGATATATCATACCTGTCAACATTTCAAGGTCATCTCCCAGCACCCTCCCGTTTTGTTATTTCTTATCAGCACCCTCCCGTAATTTGCATGGCTATCAAACTTCATTTGAAAATCATTGATCCATTCAGGTTGCCAGATTGTATATGAAATACACCCTACACATACACGATCACTTAGTTTCAATTTCAACCGTTTTGTCATAGGCTAAAACCTGGCAACCCAAAACCCAAATAAGGAAGAAGGGTGCCAACTGCGCAGCCTGAGTCTCGTCAGCTTAAAGCGGGCTAGTTGAATGGCCTACTCCAGAACTAGCTGTTGTGAAATTGTTGGGAATTTAATTGATTAACACATCACATAAACTGTTATTGAGTGTTGTTGATAGCCTACACTGAACTTGTTCCTCGAACCAAATCTGACAGCAAGCAGCTTTGAGTTTTGGAAGTAGGCTGCAGGCAGGCAGCTGGTGGATACATAACTGGCATGCGTAAGGTAATGGTAAGGTAAAAGCAACGACCGAAATGCAGTGTTGAAACACGTGTATAAAACGTATTAAATATGCAAACACTGATCCGGTATAAACACTGACCCCGACAAAAAATCTCCCGTTTTTGGAAAGCTAAATGTTGACAGGTATGCGATATATTGCGATATCAGACGCAAGTCAAATTTGTTATGTCTCATTCCATCGAACTCAGATCCGCTACCCGATCTGACAAACCTAGCCTACTTAGTGCGGTTATATAGCCAATAGAGGGCCGCGAAGCGATTGCAGAAGTGCGTTCACCTTGTTACAAGTTGATGAACCACTGAAACGATTTTGGAAACATTATTTTAAGGTACAAAAAACTCTTTGTCTTGCTTTAATTGCATTGCATACCTCTGCTTTTTCATTCTTGTCCCTGCCCATACATTGAACTACTTCCACTTAGATTTTCATATGTCTATTAGCTACCACATACCATTTTATTGTAAACGTTCTTTTATCCTTAATATCGGGGATTTCACACTGATGATATGAACAAGGTTTGAACAGAATCTGAGTCAGCGCAGCAATAGCCTTATCTGATTTGACACAGAGTGACCCATACCATAAAGAGAAGTGCTGACCAACACAATGTTTAAGATTTGTGAACAAATCAATTAGTCAATGAATGGAAATTGGAGAAAAACTAAAATTCAAAAATGTTGCACTTGTTTTGTAGAGTAAAGCTGGTGTATCAATCCCAGCATACCTGTCAACATTTAGCTTTCCAAAAACGGGAGATTTTTTTTCGTGTGTGTGTGTGTGGGGTCAGTGTTTATACCGGATCTGTGTTTGCATATTTAATACGTTTCATACACGTGTTTCAACACTGCATTTCGGTCGTTGCTTTTACCTTAACCTTACGCATGCCAGTTATGTATCCACCAGCTGCCTGCCTGCAGCCTACTTCCAAAACTCCAAAGCTGCTTGCTGTCAGATTTGGTTCCGAGGGCACAAGTTCAGTGTATCAACAACACTTAATAACAGTTTATGTGATGTGTTAATCAATTTAATTCCCAACAATTTCACAACAGCTAGTTCTGGAGTAGGCCATTCAACTAGCCCGCTTGCTTACGACAAGACTCAGGCTGCGCAGTCGGCACCCGCTTCCTTATGTGGGTTTTGGGTTGCCAGGTTTTAGCCTGACAAAAAGGTTGAAATTGAAACTAAGTGATCGTGTATGTGTAGGGTGTATTTCATACACAATCTGGCAACCTGAATGGATCAATTATTTTAAAATTAAGTTTGATGGCCATGCAAATTACGGGAGTTTTCCGGGAGAAATAACAAAACGGGAGGGTGCTGGGAGATGACCTTGAAATACGGGAGAAACCCGGGAAAAACGGTAGTGTTGACAGGTATGAATCCCAGGCCAGAGTCAGATGCTTATTTGCCTATTACAATGTGATCATTAGTTATTAACTCATAAAGATAATCTCATCAGGTAACTTCATTCTTTGATGGTAGGCCCATGCTCATTTGTGTGTTTGAGGACTGACTTGATAAGAAGCACTGTTGTGCTTTATTGCAATGGTGTGTTGTGCTGTGCACATAGTGATAGAATGAATGATCGATAACATCAGTTTCAGTCAGGCTGTCATACAGACATCAGTCATAAAAGACTAAAATGAAGGAAATGGCTCGCAGGGGGTGGCACGGCTCCTTTCCCTTACAGTTTGCTTCCTTGAGTTTGTTTTATTGCAGGGTTCTTTTTCTCTGTGCATAATAACAACACTCATCATACCCTCACATGCTTCACTCAAAATATACAGTTACCCCTCTATTGTCACGCTCCTGATTGGGCTGTTTGTGGAAAACTTCTGACTGACTGATTGAGAATATGGTGCTACACCATTAGTTAACACAGTCAAGTCTCTGGATAGTAAAATATTGCATCCTAAAATCTTTACTAGACTGCTTAGTCTTTTGGAAATATGATGAATTGCCATACATTTATGTGCAGATGTACTGTATATTTTATATGGTATAATAAAATAAACCTACCATTAAAATTATAGACAGTTAACTTCTTTGTCAGTGGATAAACTTACAAAATCAATGAGAGATCAAATAATTATTCCCTCCACTGTATATTGCACAATGAAACTCCAATAATGCTTATAGTCTTTGTTTTATGTGGAATTATACATGTAAAGCATCACAGGATGGTGATTTGAACATAAATGGAAATGGTGCACACTAACCTTTCCTGATCTACAAAAATGCTGTGATTATTAAGAATGTATCAACATAACAACTTATACCTCAACAACTTCATCTGTTTACTTAAGCAGATATATCAAAATGGACAAAAATGCAGTGACTTTGTGAGTGAGAACTGGACCAGGACACAGTCATGAGGAAAGTCTTGAAATAAGATAAAGAAGGAAATGTGAATCAAACACCTCTTTGGGTTAATGAGACAGAATCACAAATTGGGTTACTTATATGTCGCAATGACCAGTGGTTTCGGTTAACAACATGTAACAATTTCCCACTAAGAGCACCATTAAAGGCTTAACAAATTAGTTCAGGACCTAATTCATCTGTTTTATGTTTGTGCACAAAAGAATGGACTTTCGGTAAGGATATTCCAGTGGAAAATAAATACAATTACAGGTTTCAAATTACTTTTGTATTGAAAAAATATATCAGGAAATAAATGCCTTGTTCCTGCTTCTTGCATATATAGCAACCTTTATATTCATACCCTTAAGACTGACTTAGGTGAACAATTAACTTTGAACTCAGGGGTTTTACTGAGAGACCAAAATATTTTTTCTTTCCTTGTTTGGTGCCCATCACCCTTCCTTTTATGATCGCCCTTCCTTTTATGACAATTTATTAAGGAAATAGACAAAGCCCCCCCAACCCTTCAAAAAAGAGCATTTTAAGACGATTGTTTTCTATGGCTTTATAAAGAGGTGCCATGTCCAAGGAGCAGTCTAGGCAAGATCATGGAGGGAGAACAGACAGAGGCTGGTGTCAGGTACAAACTTACAAATCTATTTGATAATAATACAGGAAATGCTTACTTTCCATCATATTAAGCATCATTTTTACAGATATTTTATTAAATAGATTTTCTTTCTTTTTATTGTTCATCTTATTTATAAACATTATTGAATAAATCAATAACTTTTGATTTGATTGTAAATAATGACACATTATTAATAAGGCCTGGATGATTTCTGATTGCTTTCATTTTTTATTTTTGGTCACAAATGGTATAACATATTTTAACATCTCATACCAGAATAGCTTTTGTTTTGCTAACAATAAATATTTAGAACTATGTATTATTATTTTGTATGAACAAAACTGAAGTTTTCTTAAACTTGTTTGTTCCATTTCCATCCATTACAAATCACATCCCTAAGTAATTTTCCAACATTCTGTGTACCCATTTATTTATTTTTAAATGTTTTATCTGTTTACATCTGGAAGCTCATTTAAATATTGTTGTTTCCCATGCTTTATGTTGTTTTTGTGTCAGGAGGGCGTGGGATGCCTGCCGAGAACTTCCCATTATTCAGGATGGGCAGAAACCCAGAAAAAGAGTGAAATGCTTTCAGTGGTTCATATGCATAACTGTTGGCTTACTAGTCTTTGTTCTTGCATTGATAAGCAAGGTACGGCTGTTTACTCAAAGGGAGCTCACTATATGAATAACTATTTTAAATCTGGTTTTACATATTTTAAACTCCAAAAACTGAAAATATTATTTCTCTCTTCAAAATAGTCCAGCTTTTTGCTTCTGATTACCCTGGCGAGCAATGCGACAGAGACAGTGCAAACAGACCAGAAGCCTTTTGTTTTCTTAAGCATCGGCTGTGCTGTGATTGGGCCCAGTGTCCTTCTCTTCATCAAGAGCCTGTGGAAACTCATCTTCAAAAACTCTAACAAACCCAAGGGCAAAACCATACTGTGGGTGAGTGAAAATCAGCTCTTGTTAGATATGCGCAGCATTTAATTCAATCCAACCTATTGCACAACTTTCAGTGTAATTGGGTTTTCAACTTCAAGTGATTGGCCTCATTTTTAACAACAGGGAACAGGCTTACCTGAATGAGATTTATAAACTAGCACACTGGTGCCAGGGCAACAACCTTCTCCTAAATGTTACAAAGATAAATATATATATCAGCGTCTTTGTCATCAACGCCTCAATAACTTTAGACTTTTAAAGAACTTTTGAAGAACTTTTAAAGATCGACGATAGAAGGTTGTTCTTACAGGGAGTTTAAGAGCTGGTATGGAAACATTAGAGAGTAGTGAAGTCAGAATCTTCATGAGATTTATGCTAGGAGATGTCCCCAGTCAAATAAAGGATTATGCTGGAGTTTTATTGTGTGTTTGTCTCCATACTACACCCTGTGCTGCCTGAAGTGCATGTGATTGTGTAGGATCATAAAGTGTACTTTTTTTGTCTGAATGATTGTGCATGATGCATATTGGTTATTTTGGCTGTTTCCACAGGTGCTGTGTGTGGAGTCTGTGGTGGCTCTAGGAGCCGCTCTTCTCACTCTGGTCTCTATGCCACATTTCGACATCATCACCAACGTGATGCTGTTGAACAGCGTCAGTGTCCTTTCTGCAGTGTTCCAGGTGTGGGCCGGGTGCATCGCCCAAGAGAGGAAGAGGATCATTGCCATCCCCATCATGGCTATTGTGCTGATCTTACTGGGGTACTTGCTCTTTGCTCTTGGCTTTCTCCTAGAAAAAAGGAATGATCCTCAGATCGAGACTCAAGTCGCAATATCGGTGAGAACAGCCATACTTGGGTCCGTCCTCGTCTCTCTAAACTGGTGGGAGAACTACACCACCCTCTTTAACATTACCTTCTTAGAGAACATGTCGAAGGACATTGCCAAATCTCGGAACATGGTGTGCATATTGTCAAGTGCAGTGCGGGTATTAGTGACTGCAGCGGTAGTTGGAGCATATGTTCCATTATCAGGCCAAGACTGGTCCTCTGTCAAAGCCATCCAACCTGAAAACAGAACACTCATTCTTTGGCTGCTCTTCTCACAGATAGTGTCCTCTGCGTTGTGTCATTGGTTTGTGGTGGTGGCCTGCAAGATGCACGCCCTGAGAAGTAGCTTTGCCGTGCCCATGTACTTGGCTTCAGTGGCCGTCCTAGCTGTAATCTTGGGTCCAATGATCTTCATTTATAGAACATCGGAAGACACTACTACTCACTGTGAGAACCTGAAAGACATCCAAATCTTCAACAAAACCTTCAAAGGTCCAGAATGGGCCTTGAAGCTAGTGGTCGACAACACACAAACGCTGTGTGCCCGGAATGATGTGCAGGAGCTGGACAAGGCCACCCTCGCTTTCCTGGGCAGCTCCACCATTAACTGGTGGTTGGGGCTCATCCTGAGCACCATCTACATCTGGTTCCTGCGCATTCAGCGCATCGAGAGAACCCAAGGCCTGTTTGTCAGGAGGCTCTATGAAGGTCCTTTTCTAGAACAGTCCATGTTGCTCAACACACGATTTGAGATCTTGAAAATAAACAAGTCTAAAAGGTAAGTCCTTTTCTCCTTTCATTGTGTATTTGAAAATGAAAGTTGATAGATTTCATGTGAAATTATAAAGTACTTTTCTTGTCTGTCCTCCATAGAATGAAAAAGAAGGTGACTGTTTATTTGTGCGCTACGATGTGGCATGAAACCTATAGCGAAATGATGAAGATTATCATCTCAATGTTCAGGTAAGAGTAAATAGTAAATAATAATAATTAGTAAGCAAATTCCATTTCAGATATGTGTCTAAGCTACTAACCAAAGATACTCTGACTGACATCTTTGTTTTTACTAGATTGGACAAGTACAGGCCGAAGGGGAACCCGAGCAATGATGTGGGTTTTGAGTTCCACATCTTCTTCGATGATGCTTACAAAGACGTTACAGACAGCTGTGGACGGCATGTGAACGAGTACGCAGAAACTGTAGTGGAAGTACTAAGGGAGGTGTACATGTAAGTCAACATACAACTCCAAGCTCTCCACGACTGTGAATGGGCCCAGTTTCCTGTAGTGTACATCAACATGATAACCAGTCTTGTGTCTGAATCAATGTGTGCCACTGACCATTTGCCTGACAGAGTCTTCAGTGAGGATGACCCGAGTCTATTCAAACAGAGGCCTCTGCTGCCCAGTCAGAAGATCATCAACACACCGTATGGCGGGCGGCTTCAGTACATTCTGCCCAAGGGCAACACCCTCATGGTGCACTTCAAGGACAAGCTGCTGATTCGGCACAAGAAGCGGTGGTCACAGGTGGGCAAAGGCACAGAGATGAGGCTGCTTCCAAGGCTTTCTTTATTATATAACTTTTCCAAACATGCACCAAAGTCTAAACCACTCTTTTGACCAGTCAGATAGAGAAAAGAGCAGGTACTGATTAACAATCAGTTAGTTTTATATTTGATATTTTATCAATGATTAATTGAGAGCACATGATTTAAAGACAATGTCAATTGTCTTGTCCCCTTCCAGATAATGTACCTCTACTATCTGCTTGGCTGGAGATTAAACAACAAGTATGCTAGAGTTTGGGCAGGTTTGGGCAGGGCAGGTTTGGGCAAGTTTGATCAAGGAATAGATGAGAAGACTCTGGCAGAGGAACTAAAGGTAAAGACCTCAAATACACAAGTCCCACCTATATTCCAGTACAGTCATCATGTTATGAACCAGTCCAAACGAGGCTCTCCTTTAATCCAGAGAGAAAAGGACAACACGTACATCCTGGCATTGGACGGGGACACTGATTTTCAGCCATGTGCAGTGATGCTTCTTGTCGACCGGCTGAAGCAGTACTCAGAGGTGGGCGCAGCCTGTGGCAGGATTCACCCTACTGGCTCAGGTATGTGTTTCCAGGGCAACGCATATCAATCATACTGCTGGGTACCATTCTGTTCTGCTGTGCTCCTAGTTCAAATACCTGAGACTGATTCAACATATTCTGTGCAACATATATTTTTTACATTGATGTCAGTTCCTAGTTACAGTGTGTAATGTGTGCTGTGGGATGTATCCAGATGAAATGTGAGTGTGTGGTTATACGCTGTGTGTGTGTCCAGGTCCCATGGTGTGGTACCAGAAGTTTGAGTATGCGGTGGGCCACTGGATGCAGAAGACCGCTGAGCATGTGATGGGTTGTGTGCTCTGCAGCCCCGGCTGCTTCAGCCTGTTCAGGGCCTCGGCCCTCATGGACGACAACGTCATGAAGAAGTACACCACCAAAGCCACCGAGGCAGGCCACTACGTGCAGTATGACCAAGGTCAGTAAACCAACCTTTAGGAGCATTCCTATGCTCAGTCAAATCATACTTTTAAAGATTGCTCTCTGTGTGCTGTAATGCAGTAGAACAGCCTATGTGTTTTTGAAAACTGTAAAAAAATGTTGGTATGCTACAACCAAAAATACAGACTAGTCAGACTTATTTCTGACAAAGAACTGCCATGTGCTACTAAAACACGACTTTTAACTTACATGTGTGGACAGGTGAGGACCGCTGGCTGTGCACCCTGCTGTTGCAGCAGGGCTGGAGGGTGGAGTACAATGCGGCGGCGGACGCCTACACCAACGCCCCGCAGGACTTCAAGGAGTTCTATAACCAGCGGCGCCGCTGGGGGCCCTCCACCATGGCCAACACCATCGACCTCCTGGGCTCTGGCAAACTCACCTCCCAGAAGAACAGCTCCATCTCTATGCCCTTCATCCTCTACCAGATCATCACCATGATGGCCTCCATCTTGGGCCCGTCCACCATCTGCCTCATGATCGCAGGTAAAAAAATGAAAAGAATAAAACAATCTTCTTTTTTGAAGTAATTTCATGAAATGTGAGAAGACTGAGAAGAGATAGTGACAACAAAACAACACAGCACACTACAAATTGTAGCCTTCAATAGTTCCTGAAAATCCTGAAAATTAATCTTGAGCTTCTCTGGTTCTCCCTTTCAGGAAGTTTGATCTATATTTTCAAACTTGAAGCCAATCATGCCTTGATAATTGCAGTAGTGCCCCCTGCTGTCTACCTCGGGCTCTGCTTCAAACTGAAATCAGACACACAGATCAAAGTAGCTGGGGTGATGAGCATCGTATATGCCTTATTCATGACAGCGACAATTCCAACAATCATTGGTAAATTATTTTAGAATGAATTAATTTTATGTAAAAAGTTTGAGTTCACTCAGTAAAAATAAGTCTTCAAAATGTTAACAAGAATACATGACAGATACAGTAGGTTATAGTTTCATATCATCCATCCATTTGGGTAACAAAAACCAAAAACATCTCCCTGCGCAGGTCAGATGGTGGAGGAGCAGACGTTTGTGACGCCCGCAGGCATATTCTTCATCAGCATGGTGCTGATGTACGTCAGCGCAGCTGCGCTGCACCCCCAGGAGTTCTCCCTGGTGGTGTACGGCCTCCTCTACTTCCTGTGCATCCCCAGCGGCTACCTGCTGCTCACCATCTACTCCATCGTCAACATGAACAACGTGACGTGGGGCACGCGGGAGAGCGGGGGTGGTGCGGCCAAGACTCCTCTGGCGGCCCTGCAGCGGCGCACCCTGCAGGCCAAACTCTGCGAATGTCTCTGCTGTAGGGCCCCCCCCGAGGAGGAACCCAAGCAAGACATGGTGGCTCAGACAATGGCAGGAACTGAAATGCAAGAACTGGATGACTACCATGACTGTAAACCACAAGAGAGGTAAAATCACCTTACTGTGTTGTTTTATTTTTTTATTGTAATTATTTGAGCCAATAGCATGATATAAGTCTGTGCATTGTCTGATGTCCAAAACATTTTGCTCACTCAATTTAATACATTCAAATTGTAGTTCTCTGGAGCCTCCAGGTCCGTGTCCTGAGCAGAGTAAGTACCAGCAGATGCATATGACACCACCACTCACACACCATATTTTCTACAACAATTTAGATATCTGGTCAGGTTATAACCAGGCTTCTGCTCTCATCTTGTACTTGTCATTCCTTTAAAGACTGGATTGCACAGTTGCAGAAAAAAGCATATGGTTTTGGATTAGTTGAGAGTTACCTCACAAGGGTGAGTTCATTTTGAGCGCAACTACTGTGCATGGTTATGTTACTTCATGAGGTAAAACCCACTAAGAAATCTCTTTCCCTTTAGGATGAGGATGACTTTTGGAGAGAACTCCAAAAAAGATATCTGGAACCACTGGTGGAGGATAGAGACCAGCAGAGAAAAATAACAGATGATCTAAAAGAACTCCGAAATAAGGTGATTTCACAACACTTAAGTTTACTTCAGCAGTTATGGCTATTGGCTAGCCTAGAAATCTAGACGCACCCTAGCGGCAGCAAATGTAATTTGCAGCAAGGGTAGCTTTAGGCTTCTCGAGACTATGGATCTCACTCTATATCTCAAAAGTAATATGTTAAATCTATGTTGAAGAACATCATGTATTTTAGATGAACTTGAAAAAATTAAATAGAATATTGCTGTAAAAAAAAAGTCAAAACAGAGTGAAATCAAAAGAGGAGAGACACAAGAGGGAGAAAAGAATACAGAGACATTCAGCACTGTGAACATGGAACACATCAGGATAGTAATTTATCCTGACAAAGTCATACTCGCCAAACATTTCCAGGCTGCTAACCAAAGTGCTGTAGGTGCAGAAAAGTTAATCATTTCACTTGTGAATGAGGTCATAGTCAGTATATTTCATCCTCATAGGTCCAGGTTGAATGCTGCATGTACTGTAATGGACTTTCTTTTTTTTTTCCTTAGGTAACCTTCATCTATTTTTTCTCCAATGCTTTATGGCTGGTCGTCACATTTTTTCTTCAATACATTGGAGGCTCTGTCACCATACATATCCCAAAGATATTCATCAATGGTACCATTGACCCAGTCAAGACCTATTCATTAGACCCGGTTGGGCTAATGTTTCTATTGAGTTTTGCATGTCTTCTTATAGTCCAATTCGCTGCCATGCTATATCACAGGTGATTAGAAATGTGTCAAACTATATTATTATAGTAAAAAAAGTAATTGGAGGGTTTTGTGTTCATTTGTTGGCTGGTCGTCTGTGTTTGACCCTTTTAAAATATGTGTTTATTTACTGCAGAATTTATACCATGATCCATTATGTGTCATTTATTGACACTGAGACCAAATCTGGGCGAAAGTTACAGAAGCAACAATCCTCTGATGAGCTTGATGAGCAGGTACATATCAATTCTCAAGTTCTTTTTATCCAAGCTTTTTATTATCCTTGTTGGGCTGACATTGGTCACATTCTCTATTCCCAAAGGACCCTGACATCCTAGAAGCACATCTTTACAAAAATGGGCTGGGCCAGGAAGCACTATGCTTCCAGAACCCAACAGCAGTGGAGCGCTCAGTGAAGCTGGTGTAAGAGTTGAAATGGGAAACGCTGTGATCAAGACAGCCAAAGCTGGATTATATGTCCAGTGCTTTACCAGTCAAGTTCACCCTGATGGGTTGTTCACAATCAGGAGAAGCACTTTGTTTAAGGCTCAAAATTGCATCTTTTTACGGGATATATATCTGATAAAAGTTGGTGGAGGGCAATTGGTCATGTTGATATTGGGGAATATTTATGGGGGGGGGGCATTTTAAGATGTCTGTTTACAAGAGTAAAAATGTGCTAAAATATGTATGTCACCAGGATGAAAGTTACACGCAAGGTCGCTTCATTCTGAATATATGTTTTATTGTAACAATAATACCGCCAACTGGAAGTGTGTTGGAGTGAAACATGTAGTTTCTCACCATAAATGCAAGGTTAACTGTTTCTGTTTGTATACAATATTTGTAGAATTTATCATTGTTCATTGTGGCAACATAATGAATGACTCCACTAAGTTGTATCAAGGTCTTTGTTTTATATCATGTTGTGTGTTTCATTTTTATGCTATAATAATGTTAGTAAATATGCTGTGTAGAAGTGAAAGTCAAATTTAGGGTGAAAATGTGTATCCACGTACTTCTAATTCCACTAATTAGTAATACACAATTATCAAACATAATCATATTGGAGGAACACAGACATATAGACAAGTATGTAATCCCAAAATGTTAGCTTTAGGTTGTGAGAGAACCCACAATACAAACGTTTTTAGCCTTTTGATGTTAAAAAGGCTATCCAATAATTATTGTGTATGTGACAGAATGTTATTGCGTTCTGATGGCCTCTCTCATCTTGATTGTTGTACCTCTGCTTTAAAGCCCTTTCTTTATGTTGTATTCATGTCAGATATTAAATATTCATGCTTGCTGTGTAATTATTTAATGCAGCTGTCCATTTTGTGACAAAATGATCAAAAGTAATGATGAAATAAAGAGTAATGATGTAATAAAATGATGTGATGATGAAATGTTGTGAGCAAAAAAACAGTGAGCACATTGTACACATGAAACCACACTTCATTAAGTACTTTTATTTAAAGACTTGAGCAAGTGAGCAAAAACAGTATATGCCTGATGTGTTTAAATCAGTCTATACATAAAAAAGTAAACATTAAATCTCATAGAATAAATAGCTTGTGAACAATAAATGTATTTATCTATATTCCTTTGTCTACATTAGTTCATACTCTTACAAGCAACCATATATACCAATCTATACACTATTTACATTATAACTTTAGTTGAACAACTACTTTAGTTTATGAAGTGTTCTATGTTAAAATAATTTGCTCTTGGAAATTTTGGCTAAAGTGTTACTATGCTGGTAAACATGTTTTGCCCCACAGTGGGATACACAAATATAAGGGCATATTACAAACCTAAGAATCTACATTTCCAGACTCTCAGTTATGTGTCATTTGTACTACTTAGGATAATAAAATTGTGCAGGCGCAGCTTCTCAGCGGTCCATTGGATGTCCCTTAATTCTGAGTCCTGCCCTGTCCCACGGGGGCCACTGCGTAGACAAGGAAGCCGGAGAAGGTGGTGTAACGGCCCTGGTTGCTGTAGATGCCGTATCGGTCGTCCTGCTGGCTGTAGAGCCACACGCTGTCTCCCCTCTGCAGCAGCAGCAGCAGGCTCTGGCTCTGCATCTCCCGCCGCCGGGACATGTCCTCGTCGAACACCATGGCCTGCACCTCGCCCTTGCCCAGCATCAGCTTGACGGACACAGCCCTGCGTGGGTGCTTGCCCACGGTGAAGGCGAAGAAGTAGGCCCCCGGGTAGTGGCACGTGAAGTGGCCCGACGTCTTGTTGAAGTGTCCCCCGATGTTGACATACTCCACGTCGAAGGTCAGGGCCTGCTTGCTCTGCTGGAAGATCCTCTCCCCCAAGATGGGAGACGTCCGGGCCACGGAGAAGGCTGAGCGAGGCTCCTCCGCCAACTCCTCTCTCCTTGTCCAGCCGTAGTCCCCTGGTGGTGGACAGCCGGGAAACGGCAGAGCCGGCGGGGGAAGGTGGTTGTTGACGTAACCCGTGTTTGATGACACATCTGGGTAGACGAGGTAGCCGCTAAATGTGATGTAGGGGCCAACGTTGCTGTAAAGGGCGTACTGAGGGTTCTCCTGGAGCAGCAGCCACACAGTGTCCATGGCTCTCAGGCTGACCATCACACTCTGGCTCTGCACCTTGCGGCCTTCCTTGCGGTAGTCGTCGTAGGCGATGGCCTGCACCTCCTGGCCGTTCTTGACTAGCATGACAGACAGCAACTTCTTGGGGAACTTGCCAACGGTGAACGTGAAGTAGTAGACACCTGGGATGCGGCAACGGAAGCGGCCTGTGTCGGGGTTGAAGTCGTGACCCACGTTGACCAGCAGGCGGTCAAAGGTCACAGCACGCTGGGAGCCGCCTGTGATGCTGCTGCTGCGGGTGGCCGAGAAGGCCGAGCGCTGGCCGGTCACCAAGGGAGGAACATGGAAAGATCCGGCCAGTCCCGAGCAAGTGAGCAGATAGAGCAGGAAGGTCAGAGGCCGGGTCAAAAACGTTGATGTGCCTTGAGCTGAAAATAACACCAAAACAGGCCAGTGATGGGAAAATGTCAATAACAAATATGAGCATAAACATTAATGCCCTGCAGGACATGTTTAAAGACTTCCTAAAGACAATGTCAACAGGAAATCCTGTTGAAAGATCAAAGACAATGAAACAAGTCATCTGAGGAATGAGGGAAAAAGACAACTACATCAGTAAACCCCTTCATTACTGAAGTCCTTAGGCTACTCTATAAACAAGCCACATATTGTTTGGTTTACATATAACAATGGGAACACGATGGAATGTATAACAGACTGTGCTAAGGTATACTCAATGCGAAAGTACTTTTTTTTTCCCAAATCGGTGTGTGATGGTTTGGTTAAAATAGCACATGAGTGGGTTAGGAAGTCTGGTTTAGCCCTGTCAGAATGAATCCTGCACCTCAGATCAAGTGTTCAGTGGGAGCATCAGTCCTCTAATTCAGCTGGTATTGTCTGTTCTCTCTGTGCACTCAGAGAAGGCAATAGATTAGACCTTGGTTCATCTGGCCCTATGTGCTGGAACGCTGGAACAATGGCATATTTGGGAGGGGGTGATGAAGCCCGCGTGGGACTGGGAGTGAGGTGAAGGAATGTCTTTTAAAAGTATACCAACCTCAAATTGTTACTGCTTTACCAGGGGAACCTATTGTGTTACTGTTATTTTGTCAAAAATTGTAATCTTCATCACGGAATGTGTCAGTTGTTGATGGATAAATGGTAGCCTAGTCTTATTAATTGTGTTGAAGCAAGTACGTAAGCGAATTTGAAAATACTGTTTCAAACTCTGTTTAGAGTTAAACAGGTACTAATCAGGAAAGGTATGTTGAATGTTACAGCAAAGAATTGATCTGCTTAAAGCATTACTTAGTAGCATTACTTCTCTAAAATGAGTGGTTCAATACAGGAATGACCTGTTTGTTGGATAATTTAAGAAATTTCTCAGATAAGAAAAACTATAATCATATTTGAGTAACTGCTTTGAATCATTATGACCACCCGTTTCAGAGAGAGCATTGCCATGTTACATCTCATCCCTCACACATGATGGAATTATATATAACTATGACATTATGCTATGATATTTTAATTAACAATGAAACATGAAAAAAGAACAAAGGAATGAAAATTACACATCCTTTAACTACAAACTGGAACGTTTTTCCCAGTGACTAGGTTGTCCTTACACATGTCTCACAAATAATACAGAAAGAATATATCTCTTTTTCACATCATGTTGATAAACAGAGGCTGTCCTACCTGCTCTGGTGTGGTGTTGCTGATGCATGTCTGGGATGACTGGCGGCTTCCCCTCCTCTCTGGTGCTCTGCACGGTCTGCGTCCCTTTTCTGCTGATATGTCACCCTTTCAGGGGAGCAATGGTATCCCGACAGAGGAGGAGCGTATGAGCTGCAGCATCTCTGGACCCAACAAAGAATTCATGCAGACCTGTGACCCTGAGTAAGAAAGTCAGGGTTCAATATCTGGCTCAGAGTTATAACAAAATTTACCAGAGTTTGTTTAGCCAGTTAATATTTCTGTGTATGGTGAGCAAAATGAAAATGTTTTTACAGAGTATTATGTTTATTTTGTGAAGCTTGTCAAACTAAATATTAACCCAATATAATTAAAGGTTGCACCATAACAGGGAGATGAACACATACAGTACGAAAATCAAACTGATTCAAGCTTTATGGTTTTCCTGTGTGGATAGATGACATAAGCATCTCTCTCTCTCTCTCTCTCTCTCTCTCTCTCTCTCTCTCTCTCTCTCTCTCTTTCTCTCTGTGTCAATAAAAGAAACTGGGCTGTGAAATAATCCTCTTTGGAATTCAAAAGAAAAATACCATTCATTCTGGGACAGAAAAGGGATATGGCCTTTTTAGCAGCAAAATATGTAACAGCTATCCATAACCTGAGGGACAGCCAGTGAGGCCACCTATGACAAAAAGTCCACACAACTCTTTGGAGTGGTGGTCAACAGACCCAGCTTCAAGGGTGGGTGGGGTAACTGCTCTCTCCCTTCGCTACAGTTACATTTTGTCTTTATCTATTTCATATTTGTTATTTACTTTAACTATATCCTACATCCAACTACTGCTCTTATGACTGTTTGCTTACCTTATTGAACATGTCATGCAGATGTTGATCTTGTATTAGTCAGAGCTGGCCCTGTGGCTAGGTCCCATGGTCTCTGGAAATAACTTCCGAAATCCACATTTCCCTATTTGGAATAGGCCTCTAGCATCTTACAAAAATAAATGATTGCTAATGAAGAATGAGCTATTCTGTAGATTCTTTATTTTACATTAACTTAATCCCTATTGACTAGTTCTGCATTATTTTACAATGTAGGCCTGTTCAATTTACATCAACCTTTCTCTACAAAGGCCCACTTGGCCTATTCCTCCATTGTGGGATAAGAGGTATGAGCTCCAGTGGGAGTTCTGGGAATGAGAACAGCTACTAAGTTAACTTTCACCTGTGCCATAACCTGTGTCGGCTCCATTGGATTGTCATCTACTGTACCGTGCTTATAGAGCGCCAAAACATTACACATGTATCATGGCGCTTTACAGAATGTAGGCAATCAGAGAAAAAAGGAAAGAAAGGAAGAAAAGAAAAGAAAAGAAAAGAAAAGAAAAGAAAAGAAAGGGAGAGGCCCATGGGTAACAGGGGCGAGGAAAACCCCCTAGAATTGGAGATACATATAGGAAGAAGAAACCTTGAGCAGATCCACGACTCAAGGGCCTGACCCATCTGCCTAGGGCTCAAATAGTCCAGTGTTGGAATTATCCAGGGGAAGGGAGTTGTCAAGGGGCATGTGGTGGGTTGGCAGACGGGCCAGTAATCCGGGCAGAGTTGCCATAGGCAGGTGGTGGGTCGCTAGGCTGTACGGGCCAGGAGTCCAGATAGGGGGACAGACAATAGCTCTACACAGGGAAATGACATAGTCAAGAGTATGCATATAATTTCATCAGGAGAGCAAAATCATTTTTACATTGAAGTTAATTTACCATTTAATAATCTACTATAAATGCAAAAATGTAAATTTGTCTCCAGTGCATGGTCTAAAGCCATTTTAATGAAAATGAATAGCTATAGGCCAGGCCATGTGTCAACACAGCAAGAGCCAACTTAAACTGAGAATTAAGTCTTGTTCATTGATTTGATACTGTTACATTTATGGAAACATTATTTTATGTTTTATTCTACTCAATAAACTAAACGATTTAATGAACCTATTACCCATAGACAGTAAACCTACCACATTACTAATAAACTCGGTTAGATTAATGGACGTAACATTTCCGAGTCGTGACGCTAAACGCCGGAAGACGTGTGTGTCTCCGCCGTAAATGCAAACGAAGGAGTAGCACTGGGAGTCAGAGCAGACTACAGCAAAGACAAGATGGCAGGACTGCCCCGCAGGATCATCAAGGTAACAGTGCATTTGTATTTCAAGCAATAATTAAGATCTTTGTATTTAATTCCTCACAATCAATTTCGTAAGATGTGATGCCTCAGTCACTGAGTGAAGTATTGTGCAAGGTGACAAATGGGATAGCTATCGGTCGGTTAGCATATGCCTCTATGAAGGCTGTGGCTTGCTAAGTGAACTTCCGTTCAGCTAGTCCTCGTTTCCAGCCCGAATAAGGGTGGGTTAAAATTGAACTGGATGCAGGCTAAAAATGGCGGAGAAGTGTGGTGGTGGTCAGTCGTGCGTTGATCTTTATTGTCGTATGTGTTTAACACATTCTGATGTTTATACTTTGCCAATATTCGTTTGTGTGTGCACAATAGTTTGCATTGTCGCTAGCTAACGTTAGCTGACTATCCCTTGCTAGCTAGCTTCTGTTCTGCCTTAATCCATTCAGTTATTGTAGCTATCCTAGCTAACGTTAGCTAGCCCTTGTCAGTCCTGTAATGAGTTAGCTAGCTCTTGAACTACCTCTCTGGCTAGCTAGCTACTGTTATTCTATTGAATATCTTGTTATATTAAACATAGTCATCAACGGGTTTCAGGAGGTGCCGATAGTTGAATATATTGTGTATCACTCTTAATCAAATAATCAGATGCTCTATGATCTTATATTGAAATGTGCTCGTTTGGCTCCTATGTTGCGGCTAAGGAAATGACACTGCATGCGCTATCAGTTAGGTAAATGCTGTAAGTGACAAGTCCTGTTGAGCGATGTTTGGAAAAATAGTAACGATGCTGTCTAGTGATTGAGTGAACTCTAGTTCTGTCGTGTTCACTTCTTCATTACGTATTGAAAAACGCTAGGCCAAAATCAATGGTTTCATTCCAGTGGTCAACTCCTGAATGTTTGGTTTCGTGGTAACGTGAATCTAGCTTGCTACCCTATCTTTAACGTTATTGCGATATTAGTAGCTCTCAGTCTTAACCCTGTAACTGTCAACAGTTGTCCCCTCACACGAATCGTTGTAATAATGAGCATCACATCAGAAACTATTCATTGGTCTGGCAGCACTGAACTGCAGTGAGATTGAGTGGTTAGCACAGTGTATGAAGTGACGTTTGCTGGGGACGAAGGCGCAGTCAGTGGCAAGTTGGGCTGATTCATTATTTAGTGTGTTGAACTGTCAACTCAGTTTACAGTGTTGTGAAGTTTGTCGCTTGGTGCATTTGACACGTTGTATTTTATAAATGTTTGCAACTGCTTTACCGAGAAGTCTTAATAACCAAACTAGGTTTTTTTTTTTTGTGCTCGAGTTTCATTTTTCCTCAAAATATAATTTGTGTGCTCGCTCAAAATATTTTTCTGTGCTCAAATTGTGCTATTGCTCGCTCATAAAAGTGGAACAAATGTAACTCCATAAGTAACCAAACGAGAATGAATGTTGGAGAGAGAATTTGGTTTGTGCAGATGGAATATAGTAAAGAAGAAGAAGAATAGAAGAATTGTTATCTACCCCACGCCCATTGCATGCTTGTGTGTGGGTTCTTTGACATTTTAGGAATTCCGGTCCATTTTCCAGAGGCAGAACAAGCTGCACGAGCCTGTAGGGGTTAATATTGGTGTACAGGCTACTTTCACAGTTGTTTGTCCTGTGTGGTGTAGGTTCATATCTGTTTGTGTATATAGCCCAGCATGGATACTTGATGCATAGAGAGATGTATCAAAAATATTTGAGAATCAAAACATTTCCATAGCTTTTGATTTGGTTTACAATATCAGCTTGTATCAGCTTGATGAAATTTGACTGGACCTATATTATCCAGCAGCAACTGCCTGTCAAACTAGCTATGAGACAAAGACTGTTGTGTAATCAGGTTATGTGTGTGAGAGGTGTTCCTGGTTGTGCTGGTGGCATAGCTCTCTCAGGTGCGTATGTTATCCATCCCTCCTTCTGAATTCCTCATGTGCTATCCGATTCTCACAGTCCTTCTGCAGGAGGCCAGGCTTTCAAGAGCACCTGCAGGTCCCCAATGCATCTTGTTGTGAAACAGCAAGTAAAGAGGGGCTTACATTCAAGTTTATTACTTTTTTAGTTTTTTACTGTCCCTCTAGATTTGTGATATAATATGATGGCACTTTTAGCAGTGGCCATCCGTATGGATGCATTTAGTCAAAGTCCTTTGTGTACAGCCAGTGTTCAGCTTTGTCTACTTTGTTCATGGTTATTGAAGGACCTAGACATCCATAATGTCTGATGAAATTGATAGGTCTAGCCTACGTAATGTTGGTGAAAGCCAAACATATTCCTTTAATGGCCTTGTGTGCCTTGAAGTGAGGGTGCATTACTAAGTCATAGACTGTAAGGAACTTATCAACGGCTTCTGTGTTGTAAGTCTGTTTGTTTGAGAGAGGCAGTGTGTACATAGACTAGAGGTCTTTGTGCTATTCCTGCATGATTTCTCATAACATAGGGAGAATGGCTCTGCAGTGTTCGAGACAAGATCATCAGTTTTCTTGCTTTATTGAGTCCTCGTTTACGCGTAGGAAAAACATATATATTTTCATGCAGTTTGGTCTTTCGTTTACTTGAAAACGGATGTTTTATCACTGAAAACGATTATTTCTGAAAACTGAAAAGTTTCACTATTACATGTAAACGGAGGGAAACAGCGTTTTTGCATTGTGACATGTTCCCTCATTTGTTTGAAATCTCTGATTGGCCACCTCCTTGCTTGAGGGGTACACAACACCCTTCCCCAGCTGTTTTTAGCATAGGTGTGAACAGAATTATTTTTAAAAACGAAGGAGGGGAAAATATCCGTTTTTAAGAATACCCTTCTATGTATAAACGTGGGCTGAATTTGCAGTGTTTCCCATACATTGACTTATTTGTGGCGGGCCACCACAATATCAACATTGACCACCACACAATGATTTTCCAGGTTGTACTAAATTGTGCTTAAAGCGGGTTAGCCATGCAGCGCTAATTTGTTAAAAACTTTTGCATTCAAGTTAATTCTGCAAACCTACCACCAAAAATAGAATTAAATTCTGTGGGAAACACTGATTTGTGATCAGTATGTGCTCTTTAGTGTGGTGATCAAGATAATTATTTGTAATGATCAAAATAATTGTTTGTAACCTGTTTTTACTGAAGAGGATTTATACTAAAAGCCTCATAATATCCAAGGGAAATATTTAGGAATTGATTCATCCACTACAGGATGGCACAAGCCCTGATTCTCAAACTGAAATGAACAAATATTCACTAAGCAATAACCATTTCGCCTAAGCCAGCTAGTTACTACAGTGGTTTAAGACCTGTTCAACATGCAAAATAATCAACCTAAAAAAAGCTGCATTGAGCAACAAAAAAAAGTAGCCTATGTTTCCAGAGTTTAGCTTCAATGAACTCTAATTGCCCCTCCACCATGTGAAGCAGATCGAACTTTGCCAGAGGTGGTCACCAGGGGAGCAGAGCTCAGTGGTATATTGGCCTTTGAGTCAGTCTCCTGCTTCCATCAGACTTTGTTTTTGTTGACGGTGTCCTGTTCAAATGTTTTTCTCCTGTTGAAATTGTCTATAACCAGAGTCATGATTCATTGTAGTAGTTGTGGTGATTGGGGACAGATTTGCTGTATAAATCAGTGGAGAGAAATGATGACACGGCAACTCGTACTGAAGCCGATGTTCATGAGTCAGTGTCACATGCGGTGCCTGGGAGTGACGCCTAAGGTTTAAGAACATTACGTTTCTGAAGCTTTGAGGTGTTCGGCAGATATGAAGATGTGGCTTCAGTATAATTGATTCACAATTTTTAATTTATGTTTTTCTGTTTACGTCTACTCAAGGCAAAACATGACTCAATAATAGTTTTCTTTATTAAAACCAGGCTTTGCACTGACTGTTCCCCAGTAACTAGGGACCAATATGCAATATGTTTGTAGGCCTATCCTTTTGTGTAATGTTGCTACAGTTTACCGGCATAGCTGCTTGGCAGTATTAAGGTGACACACCATAAAAAAACAGGCGACTGCTTTAATGTGTCTAGCAAGGACCTGTTCAATGACAAGACCAATAGAATTGTTTGGTGTGGATGTTACGGGAAGAAAGTGACACTTCCAGGGGATCTGAGCCCAGTACCCTTAGTCTCCAGACACATCTCATAACGCCAGAGAACTTCTGGCTCTGCCGTTTGAGTGGCTGTAGAGGAAGCACTTGTCTCCATTTTGTACGTTTTAGTCATTTATCATTAATCTGACTTATTTAATTTGTCGGCCTGGCCTCTCTCTGCCTATTATTCCCTAGGCACCCCACCCAGGCAGTTCAGAACATTAAGATAAATTTGATGTAAGCTTACAGCTTATTTATAGGTTTTTCTGGTATATTTCTGTATGGTCGCCTGGATGAACATAGCCGAACCTGTTAGCAAATTTGAATTCTATCACAACCGCTGACAGACAGAGGAGTACAGTTAGTTGTGTTGCAGTGTTGTAGTACTCTAGTCCAGGACTCGGACTCGAGTCCGAGTCATGAGCTAAATTTACAGACTTGTGACTTGACTTGAGCACTGAATGACTCGAACTTGGACTCGGACTCGTACATTCAGACCATGCAGACTCGGAAATTGAGACAAGGACTCGACTTTTTTTTGTAATGTCATTAGGCTATAATTGTAATATGTCATTAGAATATTATTTGGTATAGGATTTTAATACCTAAATTATTTTTAGTATTAATATTAGTGCAAAGGAGTGTTACTGCTTTATGTCATACATCACACATCACGCCATGTTCCTACAATAACGGATGTTAACTTTAATGGCACAAAATGCCTGGAGACATGAATGCCTGAAAGGTTGTCAGTTTTGCATTTAATAGTGACTCGACTCGGATGAGTAGTGGACTCGACTCGAACTTGACTTGGAATTTTTTTTTAATGACTTGGACTTGACTCGGACTTGAACACTGGAGACTTGAACCTGGACTCGGACTCGAGGCATAGTGACTTGACTACAACACTGTTGTGTTGTCAACACAACCAAAGGCTGCGCTGACATGCATTTTAAAACCATGTTTACAAGAAAGATGTGTTTGCTGTACTTCTTGATTTGGGAAGAACTTAATGTACCAGTTTAGATTTAATATCTAAATCTCAATTGAGATTTGAGAATCGATGTGGTGTCAGCCAGGCTAGCTGTGTGGAGGATTTCGGTACAGAACGTCATTTGTATGGGACTCTGTGCTAGGATAACAGGAGGGCTTGATGTGGCCCCCTGTCTGCTATGCAATATGACTGCTAACAAGGCCTGGTGCTTGTGCGCGTGTGTGTGTGTGTGTGTTAGGAGACACAGCGCTTGCTGGCAGAACCGGTGCCAGGCATCAAAGCGGAGCCAGACGAGGGGAACGCACGCTACTTCCATGTGGTGATCGCCGGGCCGCAGGACTCGCCGTTCGAGGGCGGCACCTTCAAGCTGGAGCTCTTCCTGCCCGAGGAGTACCCCATGGCTGCACCCAAAGTCCGTTTTATGACCAAAATCTACCACCCCAACGTCGACAAGCTGGGCAGAATATGTCTAGACATTCTGAAAGGTGAGCCGTGACCTGCGTCGACACACACATACACATACTCACACTCACACTCACATGCTCGCATGTTGATAGACACCCTGTTGTTTTGCACACATACTTTTGTTTGTGATGCCGATTGTTTGTATTTATCAGGGCCTGTGACGAGGGCTATGAAGGATGCGCCTGTTTAATCTCCCAAAAGATCAGCGGACTCTCAGATTACATTTGTGACCTCTCACTAGACATGTGTCAGAGCTGCTAGATGCCACTATCCCACTGCGCTGCCCATACCACTCAAAATAGATGCTTAACTTGAAACTCTGCAATGAACTCTCCCTTCCTGACCGTACACTCCCCTCCTCTCTCCTTTCTCTCTCTCTCCCCCTCTCCCTCTCCCCTCTCCCTCATTCAATGCTGGTTATGTTTGTCTGTCTCTCATTCACTCAATCACACTTTACCACCACACACACAATTAAATGCTCTCTCCTACTGCCCATTGCAGATAAGTGGTCCCCAGCGTTGCAGATACGCACAGTGCTGCTGTCCATCCAAGCATTACTAAGTGCTCCAAACCCAGATGATCCTCTAGCCAATGATGTTGCGGAGCAGTGGAAGACCAATGAAGCTCAAGCCATAGAAACAGGTGAGGAGCACTGAGCCAGAGTGGCCAAGCCGTTGTTACTACGATACAAACATCTCTGTTGATGTGATGGTGACAGTAAGCCTGTAAGTGCTACTTGTCTAACATTCACTAATAATATTGCTGATGCTCAACACATACCAGCTGGAATAGTATTTTGAAAAGGTGCCAAGTGTGTTGATGTTAATTAAGTAAACTGACATATTGACTGCCACCTTATGTTTGTGTGGAAACTCGAATTTGCCTACTGTTGATTAACGTTAAAGACTGCATTCGGCACATCAGTACACATCTGTATTGAACCTAACGTCCTGTAAATGGTTCGGTACGAATATGTGTACAGTCACACCCCTAGTTACAACATCGGAATCATTATGTAGCTCAAAGGACCACTTTGCTGCTTTTCAAGTTATGTATTTACAGGCAACTACTTTTGGCGTCCTTTTCGCATCCATATTGATGTTATATGGTGAAGGACCTAAACACCTTTGTCCTTCCCACTAGCCATCTAAGTTATGTATTATGTAGTTCTGTGGTCAAGGGCAGAACACTCTGCGAAAATGTAAGAAAATTCTTCATGGCATCACCGTGCCAACTATACCGCCAAAACATGAGTTATCTGGTTTGACATGCCAACTGGGCAGTTGTTGATGTTGGCAAAGTTTGTGCATGCCTTTGAAGTAGTGTGATGGTTTTAGACCAGAATTTCATAATGCTACTATAATATTAAATCACAGAGACCTATTGTTATTGTTGTATATGCCTTGCTGTTGTTGTCAAGCAGGATTTGATCCTTTGTTCCAGGAAGAAATCTTTACAAAAAGGTTTCATGTTTCTTTTTAAATTGCTGCGCCATCTAAAATCGTTATACTTGTTTTGCTGTAAATATCTTTCAGAAGTGTAGCAAAACACCATTTTCAAATTTTAGTTAAGTTAATTAGACCTTTATTGGCTGGGTTGAGCCTCAGGGAAAGTGAAGGCTATTGTTTGAAATGTCTAGCACATAAATGCTGCAGAATTCAACACAGTTAACACCAGCTTTACCTTATCAGACAACCTGCCGTCAAGCAAGTTAACTCTGGAGTGGGAGTTGTCATGGCAACAAGCATGCACTCTGACCTCAGGTTATGGAAGAGAAAATTCCAGTTTTCTGGTAACTTGTGTGTGCAGATCTGAGTTGGTTGTCGACCTCATTTTCTCACGTACCCTTAGAAGCCATTGTTAATCACCGACACAAGAGACTTGTTCATGGCTGGTTCAGGTGTTTGTTTGGGGTGGGCATCTCGTGTTAGTCCTTGATGAGTCATGATGGTGATTCATCCAGAAGAAGACGCTCCACCCCAGGCGCTCATGTGGTGCTGGAGCAGCCAGAGTCAGTCAGACACATACCCGCAGGAAGTCCACTCCACACGTCTCATAAGCCTGTGCACAGGACAGGATCTTATATTTTTTGCCCCTCGTCTCATTAACATCCATTTTTATTTTTTTAAATGCACTTCTAAAAAGCAGTTTATGATTGGATTATATGGATGTTTTTTAGTGGCAACCTCAGATGATTGTTTATTGCCAGACTGGTTCTTCATGGTTTTGGTTGTATCTGTTGTTTCATCACATACAATGACTATAATTGTATGGCTGTTCATCATTTTAAATCACAATGTGTTTGTTTGTGTTTCAGCACGGACATGGACCAGGCTGTATGCCGGGAACAACATAGAAGTGTAGAAACGAGTTGAAGAAGAAGAGGATTATGTGGACGTCGAGTGTGAACACAACTCCTCATGGTCCGCCAAGATCTGTTCATTTGCATTTAAATGACAGTCTTGGACCAAATAAAACATCAAACAAAACATCTATACCTATCAAAAGAAATGTTACAGAGTATATTAGAGAAGAAAAAAACAATTGCAGACAATTGGTGAGTTTAAAAGCAGAAAAAAGGACAGATGGGGGAAAAAGAACCTACCTGAAATTTTTGTTCTTGTCCTGAGTCACTTTGCTTTGCTGCCCTGCTGCATGGGGAGGCTCCATGTGCTCCATCAAGGCTTTGGGTGTCCAGCCACAAGCCGGGTAGTATAGGTTTCAATGCGCTTCACTAGCACGAGCATAACATCCAACGTCATTTCCACAGTGGCTAATTGTGGGTGAGTGTAGAATACAGAAACTCTTGGTGTGGGCACTGCACACGTGTACGCCACCTACCCGAAGAGCTGCTCTCGCCTACGCTTTCCCACAATCCACTGCTGTGGAATCTTCATGTCACGCTCCTGCTATGGTCATTGATCTGTATTGCTGGCCACAGACATCTGCTTTAAACAGCACCTCAGCTAACCTGGGGAGGTGGGGTGGGGTGGGGTGGGGTGGGGTGGGCTAGGCTAGCCAGGTGAAATTTTTACTGTGTTTTTCCCCCCCTCTCTTTTAAAAGCCTTTTTTTTTGTTTTCTCTCTCATGATGCTGTTGATTTCCTTGATAGCAGCTAAGTAACCCTGACTTCCAGGCTACGGACTCATCAATGTTAGGAAGCATAGTGACTGATTACAAACTCTAGCTTGGCTTTTTAAAAAAAAAAAATATATTATTAATAAATAATAATAATGAGAAACCATACATGACTTGAAAACAAACGATTAAGCAGTGGCATGGCTGAGCAGAGCACTAGCCGGCCATCTCATTCAGTGCATAACCTATGACCGCTGTCAGTGTATAGACCTAACTTAGGTGTGTGACATTTGTGTGACTTCTGCCAAGGGAAAAGGTAAGGGCAGTGAATATGTTTATGTATTAGACAAAAAAAGGTGAAAAAACAAACAAACAAGTATATTTTGTTATTCTAGTGGGTCGTAGTATTTAATTCTGACCTCTTTGCCATTGCTGTACTAATTGTTCTTTGAACGCTCCACCATACTCCATCACCATCCAAAAGCACCTAGGCCCACGTGTCTGTTTTCTCAGTTTTAGTTGTTTTGATTTTTGTTTGTTTGTTTCGGACAGAACTACGGTTGCGTCTAGGTTGACTCTATGTCTGAGGGGTTATGGGCAGGAGATTTGTGGTCATAGGCGGGGTCGGGTGGGAGGTTCTGTAGAAGATCAGTGTAGGCTTTGTCTCAGTTGTTGATTGGTCCTTGGTTTAAAAGTCTGTATTCTCTTCACTGTTTGTAAATTCATTCTTTCTGTGGGAAGGGGACACAGTACTCCTGCCCCAAATGGAAGCAGCAACCGTCACCATACATACTTTTGTTCTTTCTGTAAATAAATCTGTTGATTAATAAGCCATTGTCAGTGTTATGGTCCATGATGGGTGGTATCTGCAGTGTGATATGTTTTGGATTTCTTATGAAAAACTGTTATGAGCAGAAATGAATGTGTTCAGGACAGCTGGGCAGTGGAAACGTCAGTATTTAACGCCTTTGAATTGATCACAAGAGGGAGCTGTTGAACAGTCAGTGTGTTTCAGGAAAAAAAAATGATCATACCAACTAGAGGAGCTTAAGGTATTTCTGATCAGTTATTCGCGATGTACAGAACACTACTTGCCTGTCGAGCAGTGTTTACGTCAGTCATTGTGTCGTGTAACCGGTACAATGTAGGAGGGACCAGGTTTGGGGAAAACGATACGCAGCACTATATAACCCACTTCGCTGCCCAATGTATCCATTAAACGCCCGTCGATGCGAAAGGAAGATCCTGTTGCAGCCGATCGAAAGCGTCTGCGCAGTAGCAGTGAGCAGTCAGCAGCAGTGGTGAGTGTTCGCGCGGGGGACCTCTGTGCGGAGGATCATGCTCTCGGACCGCGGCAAGAAGCCACCATGGTAGGGAAAAGACTACGGATAGATGTGAACAGCGCGACGGACATCCACGAAAGCCTGCTATCGATGTGAAAGTGGTGGATGGGAGCTTTGCGCTTTGACGGCACCAGTTGAAGACAAGCATTCGCTGAATTTCTAGCCCACCAAAGCACTTGTTCGAAGAATTCTACGCTGACACGCTACCCACTTCTCGATCACAACGGCTGCACACAAAATTGGAATAGGCTACATGATGAAGTTTAAGCCCAACCAGACTAGGACTTACGATGGCGAGGGTTTTAAAAAACGAGCCGCCTGCTTGTGTTTTAAAAACGAACGGGAGGACGAGGTAAGTTGGGCATGCTTTCCTTTTGAATCCAGGCAATTCAAAATGACACATAGCCCAGGCTTTGTCCTTATTCACGCTCCTCCGTTGACTACATTCTATATTTTGTAGTATTGTGGATCAACTGGTTAGACACAATGTAGCCCCATCTCAATGCTGCAAAAATTCGAAAACATTCAAAAGGAGTGATTCCAGAAGAGTTCTACGAGGCCCATGCCATATGTTTCCTTGCCTAATACTAAGTTATGAGAACTCGGACGAAATCTTATTGTTATTATTTTTTTAACCACTATACAGGTGTGCGTAGGTGGCATGGGTCATGGGATACTCTTCACCCCTATACATCCAGAGTGCATTGTAGTGTAGCATATCGTGCAGTGTAGCCAGATATGTCTTGTGAAATGTTAAACTATGCAATTATGTAAAACTAATCAATCACTGGACTGCCTCACATTGTTTGTAAACAGTCAGAAAGACCACATCATATCACTTGGCTCTCACATTGCTCAACATTTAAGACAATTTGACTGAAACACCCTCTCAACAAGTAGCTGGGGGCAATAAGCCCATATGAATCATCTGGTCCGTCCCCCCTGAACACACACACACACACACACACACACAGTGGATGACATGTGCAGGAACTGTTCAGTTGTGTGTTTTAATATTTCCCCAGCTCACACATTTAGGGATGTGAGAACAATGGTGATATTTCCTCCCTGTGTTTGAACCCATGAAGGGAGCTGGACCATGGCTGGGGGAAACCAGTGTCAGTTTTTGGTGTGCCTGCATTTATTTTTTATTAGTTCATAGCAGCATAGCAGTAGTTCCTGTTGGGAAGCTCAGTCCGATGTTGGTTTGACATCAGGGAATGTGGCTCTGGGCACCACACACGGCATGCAGTTGCCTCAAGCTCCCATACAGGTTCCTTCCAAGTCTTTCAGCTCTGTCCAGGTTTTGAATGGGCCTACCTGGTGATTTAGTATAATTGGTGAAAGACGGTCAGACTGGGAGACTGACTCGGAGGAGGAAGGGGGGTGTGTGCAAGTGAGTTTAAAGTGTAAGCTCATGATTCCTGTGCACATGACAACCCTTTCAACTCTACAGTGCCTGCTCCCAACCCTGAGTGTGATGACCTTGCAATGGGCCCCTATCAGAACCTTACGCGACACCCTTAGTACAGGCTATCTTCTAGAGGCCTCCTGTACTTGGGGGGTGCCTTCGGAATGCAGACCTCAACATAGTGTTGTGGATTCAAATGTAAAGGTTAACCAGGATTCAAGTATTGTTGGAGTTTTATTTGTCAGAGAGAGGCATACATGTAGTGTCAAACATGTAATGAAACAGCGTGTCACTGGGGATTGGCAAAAGGTTGAACGGGGAAAGACAGCCTTTAATTTGTGTTTCTCAGCAGTCCAACAACTTCAGCAAGTTGTCCCCCAGACATGTGCTCCTGTCATCAAGTGCCAAATTCACTGCTGGCTTCAAATCTCTCCCCCTGAGTGGAAAAGAGAGACGTGATTAAGCAACTGTTAGAACTGTGCATTTACACCTTGTTTTACTAACAGTAGATTATATCAGATAGCAAATATTGATGTCACTGTTTAATTGTCAGAATTTTGAATGTGTGTAGAACCCTTGCTTTAACAGTACTCCGCTCTCATCAAGAGAATGAAAACTTTCTTAGGGAAACCAAATATAACCAAAATGGTCCATTTGTACACTAGATCATATTGATTAAGGAATTGCATGTAATCACAAAGTCTTTTACTACATGACTTATCTCAAAGGTTACATCCTGGTTCAGTACTACCAAATCAGCAGCTTAGTCATTCTCACCTTAGACCCTAGTGGCAGGCCAGGCTGATCAGCTGGAAGAGTTCTGCTAAAGACCGAAAAGCCCAGATGAGGCAACTGATATGATTCAGTGCTCCCACCCAGACACTGGTCAAAACTGATCTCTGGGTCATTCAAAACTGCCCTTTGGTTCACCAAAAGGTCAGGTTATGATTTAGAGTCTGGAAACGGAGTGTAGAAACCGCCTTTTGTCAGAACACTGGCTTTGTGTTTTATGTGCTTGTGTGGTGGCTCTCAAAAGAGAAAATAAAATCCCAAAGATGGAAGAAATACATGACTTGGAAACTTTTCTTGAGTGTTAATGACAGTTTGCACTCTTGGTGTTTTGTAACCCGCTCCTCAAGAGGGACTACACTGCAGTCTAAAAATACTACCACATGTTATGAAGTCATGTGCCCGGGCACCGCGGAGGTGTTTTCTAATGGTTGAAGACAAACTCTTGAGATGATGTACGTCACAGACACATTGCCATGTACAAGTGCATTAGTATCCAGCACAGAAGCAAGGTTTGAATTCAAATGTAAAGTTACACCTGAAGTTCAATGCCATGCCTGTCTTGCTCTCATACACAGAAGGTCAATACTGTATTTGAAAAAAAAAAAAAAACATCTGTGTGACACTTTTGTTATTAAGTGCTTTGTGGGGCCCAAAGGGTATGGGCACCTTTGACCCCAAATGGTCTGCATCGCAACAAGGCCTCCATCTCTCTAGGCTTCTGCATGTGTTGGCGGGGGGCGGGGACTTGGAGGTGTGCTGAGCAAGTTACACTATGTACTACAGCACCAAATGACCTATCAACTGCAATTTATAGAACCAGGCCGGAGGCTCTAGCGGCCCCCGGACATATTCTCTTTCCCACCTCACTCTCGCTCTCTGATAAACTTGCTCCCTCTCTCTCTCTGTCTTTCTTTCCCTCTCCCTGTCACACTACATACTGTAGCTGCGTGAAGCCACTTCAGATTAAAGCCGTAAGTGTTTCAAGAGAGCGGAGTGGACCTTTGACGTCATGACTGCCCCACACATCGTCTTTTATCAAGAAGCTTTGACAAAGCAGGTGGATTTGTCCAGTGGCACAGTTCTGTCTATTGTCCTGATTAGCTATAATGACAGTCTCTCAACTTTTTAAACATTTTTAATGACCTTCCTTGTTAACATGAGTAGACCTGTTCTGAGTCTTAGACACATACATGCTTATATACATGTTTTTTTTTTTTGGTGTTAATGTTGTTTAGCAGTTACCTTTCTGATAAGATGCCCTATAGTCTGCCTCAGTGTTGACATTGTGGGAGACTATGGGTATCCTCTGTGCCATAGATGGGTCTGTATGTCGGACAGAAATGTTCGAAAGCACACGTGTTAAACTAGCTTGTCTGTCTGGTCTGGCTTGTTTACCAGAGAGTGGGGGCTCGGCTGGGCGGAGGTGGACGTGCCACAGCTCTAGCCCTGGCCTCTGTTCCACTAAGCTTCAGTTCTCATGCAGAAAGACAACTGCTGATCCAGTGCTTTTCCAAAGGCTTGTTTGTGCCAGAGTCCCAGGGAGAAAGAGTGTGTGGACGAGGGAGAGGGAGCATGCTGGTGCTAGTGTGTGAGGAGAGAAAGAGGGAGAGAGTGGGGTGCATTGTCACCCATTAGTTTGGAGGTGACTTGTACTAAGTTTTCCTGTTTTAATGCCCTCTTTACCTCCTTAGAAATCCACATGCCCATCTACACTAAAGCCAGTATCAGCCTGTGTTGGTTCATAAATACCAACTATTTTTGAACACCGTGGTTCCTCACTACAAGTGCAGTAATAACTCTCTTTAGGTTTTTGCAAACCTAGTATCAGTTTACTTTTTGTTTTTTTGTAGAAGTTGTTTAATACAGTCTAGTAACAGAATTATTTACACAGATGCCACCAACTCACTATATAGCCTTTGGTTAAAGCTAACCACGAGCCAAATTATCAGTAATAGTCTATAGTTAATGTGTGAATGTTTTGTACAGTGCTTCATTCTCTTACTCTAGATGTAGCAAGAACAAAAGAGATGATCGTGGACTACAAGATGCAGATTGATGATTCCTCTTCACTGTCAATGACACTGAAGCCTAAAGTGTGCTCCTTTCTATTACTGGACGTTAACCAGAGGTAGAACATGCAGGTCAGGAAAGCAGAATGGCACCCTTTCTAATCCAAATGGCTAAAAAGATTCATTATGAGCCGCCATTTTCTTAGGCACTTTTATTGTTGTGCTGTTAAAACCAATTCAATGTGCTGTATCACCACATGGCTTGGCAACACTACCAGTCAAAACCAGAAGGCACAGCAGAGGGAAGTGCTATCTGCACAGTAATCCATCGGGGTCGAGCTTCCCCCACTCAAAGCTATTTACACTAAACAGTTCCTGAGGAGAGCTAAGAAAATTATACAGGATGAAAGCTGTCCAAGCCACAGATGGGTCTCACTGCCTCCATGAGGGAAATGGTTTCGGTGCACAAGAGCACAGAGTACAAGTATGAGAAACCGTTCTGTTAACCACCCGGCTATCATGGCATTGAATTCTCAGTAGTGGTATGTTGGGTCTGTTTATGGTGTTATGTCTTGCATCCTATTTGTATTTATTGTGTTCTGTATTTGATACCACAGCGCTAATGGTGTGTCACGCTCACAGCAGTGTTTTGTATTTAATCTAATAAGAAGGTGCAGATGGAGCACAGAATTGCAGTGATTTCACAGAATCAACCAGAACCCAAAAGCCCACAGCCTAAAGGAATGCTTACCTTTACCTTATCTACCCTCGGGGGGAGGGGCTGTTATTGTAATAAATGTGAACCTGGTTTCGAGAGAGATTTTCATTTTCTCCTTGCACTGCTGGGAGTCTGTCGGACTCTCTTGAGCCAGAGGGGAGTTATTTCTGGGCCCAGTGTTTTTCTTGCCTTGGCTATTATTGCTCTCCTACTCGGCACAGCATTGCACACATTCCCGTAAATATTGTGGCAAACTTGCATCACAGAAGGGGTGGTAGCCGGGGGCTTTTTTTACAGCCAAGATTCCGACCGAGTGTGTGAGGCCTGTTGCGTCATGTGTTGCCTCTGCCTTGCCACTTGTGATCCAACACCGTAAACACACATTCCCGTTGAGCTCCTGAGCAGTAATTATATATCATGTTAATATGCAGGACCGGTTTTTAAAGGCCATGACACATTGGAGGGGCTCCGCATTAGTGGTTATTGGTGGCTGCTGATTGGAGGGCTCTGTCGGTGCCTCACACGGGGCCAAGACATTTCACAAGCTGTGGCCGAGGTCTCGGAAGAGGTCTGAGGTTGCCCTGTTGGCCCCGTGATCTCTGTAGTGCCATAGGAAATGCTAATGAAAGACCTAATCCCTTTATAAAAACCTTCCTACGTTTTGGTCTCGGGACGGGAGGCTACTGAGCCCTGCGCTCACTGCTGTCTGATGAGCCGGCACCTCATGGTTGTGAAATGCAAACCTGTGGGACTGGGTCTAGGGCCTGTTTTTCTGCACACACAAACATATACATACATGGGCATACACATGCCCACATCTGTTTGTCAGGGTATCCTCTGGCAGGAGTCATGCAGGCCCAGCATGTGCACATGCTTCCAGAGGCATGAATGTGTGTGTGTGTGTGTGTGTGTGTGTGTGTGTGTCTCTGAGTTTGTGTCAGGGGGTCCCTTGAAGTATGTCAGTGTAACACCAGGCGCAGCAGAGAGTCAAATGACCATGTTTTCCTTTTTTCCCTCCTGGAGAAAAAAAAGCTGCGAAGAGTGCCAGCATTCTTCATTGTGTTTGGGGCGTTGGATTCACGTCACAGAGGATGGGCTCATTCACGGGCACACAGGCCTCTCTGCTCTGCCAAAGCCTGGCTGCTGGACGCACATCCCTTGCTTTGACAAATCTGTTCTTCACATTCTACTGATCACTCGTTCGTAACTCCTCTCTGATCTTTCTCCCACCCTCCACTCTTTTCCTCTGATTTGTGGTAGCCTTCAGGTCCAAGATGAACGCTCCAGAATGTCTTTCTAGTATACCAACTTGAGTTGAACTTGAATTAGTCGCGGTGTGTGACGTGAACATCTGGATGAGTGAGGGACCTGCTGATCCGCCTGTCCACCCCACCGGGGTCACTTCCACTTGGCTTAAGTGGGCTTTCCCCAGCGGGCCCTCTGCAGCTGCTGCCCATTGGTTATTTATGAGGCCTGGTGCAGCGTATGGAGTAAACCCTGCAGAAGAGCGGGATGGGGGTCCCTGTAAGTGTAGAGGCCTCACCACCTGACAAGTGGAGGGTCTCAAGCCTTAAATACCCATTGGCTTGCAATAGGATTTGCAACCAGGACCATTACATGGGTGGCAGGATAGTTAACTGAGAATGTTTTATCATTGAAAAAGCTACTCTAGATGTGTGGCTTTTTCCTAGGACTGGGATTTGCTAGAAAGTAAGGACTGGGATTGGAAGAAGAAACTGACGAATAACATGAGATCAGAACGAGCATAAAGACACAGCGAGAGGATGAGCTCTGTTGTACCACTAAGGTCTTGTTTATGTTTATGTTGTTTATGTTGTTGTTTGTTTCAGCTGCTGAGCGGTTTTGCTTGAGCACAGCTGAGTTATGAGACTGCCGAGGAGCTGTGCTGGAGCGAAACCACCACCAGCCTCGCAGGCCGAATCCTAATTCCTCTAATTCCCACTGTGCTTTAATATGATTGATTGCAAACTTTGGACGCGAGCGCATGGTTTACAGTGCACCGCGTCATCCAGCTGGGTTATGAGGTTGTGCCGCACCACAGGCTTAAACCCTGCTCTTTGGCTGCAAGCGATAACAAGACACATACAGACTCACACATGCGTGCGCACACACACAGTTGAGTATAGCGTCAAGGCGTTTTGGCTGCTGTTGGCCCAGGTAGTGGGAAAAGGGATTTAGTCTGTTTGGTGGTTTATTGGTTTCAGATGTGCTATGCAATGAAGTGGAAGATTTAGTTAAAACCTACAGACACAGGTACTGGACACTGGGTGTTTGTTCTGACGTGCCCCAAACTCCACCATCCCCCCTCTCTCTCTAGGTGCTACTTGTGAGCAGTAGTCGACACCCAGACCAGTGGATAGTTCCAGGAGGAGGAATGGAACCAGAGGAGGAGCCCTGTGGAGCAGCTGTACGGGAGGTGTATGAAGAGGTGAGAATACTCATCATCATCACATTTGTATTGATCTTCATCGTTTTCTGTCATTCTGTAACAATATCATGTCTTTTCAGTCTTTAAGTAGCAGACAGTGTGTTACCTGATTTTATATTTTGTAAATAACTACGCTACTACCTGGAATGAAATATAAATAATGATGGTTGACGCCTCCTACATTGTTGGAAAGGATGGCTTGTTCGTCACACACACAAGTTACACAGCTTGGACAGGTCAGGACTATTTCTGTGTGCCAGCAGCTGGCTCTAGCAGCCTCTCCCACCCCTGCAGCGTCCAGAAGCGCTGGCCTCTACGTCGCCTGACCGCTCCGAATTGCTCCGCGCACAGCCTGTGGAAACAATTAACATTACAGGAGCCACAACTGTACGGCAGCCAACGGAGTGCTGACCGAGAGAGTAGAGCAGAGCGGAGCGCGGCCAAGCCAAGTGGACGTCGCTAAGAGAGCGGCAACCGCAGGCCGGGGAGATGAGCGATCGGACCAGGACCTGAATCCTGCTCTGGTGTGTCCGCTGCCAGGGCAACACCCGGGTAATGGTATTGAGGCTGATTAGAGGAGGCGCTTGCGCTTGTTACAAGATCTTAAGAGCTGAGGAGAAACTGTTCCAGGAGAGTAATCTGTTGACAGCTGTAAAGCATTGCAGTGACATTTGGAGAACGTGTCCTGTTACTGCAGTCCTTGACACATCCCTGAATAGGGTCTGAGGAGTCAGTCTCTCTCCCACACACACACACACACACACAGAGATACACACAAACACATAGTCTACTCACATGGGCGGCATGGTGGAACCTACAGTGTGGGATCCAGAATGTGAATATTTTCTCCATGTGAGACCGCTGCGGTGCATTTTGACCCTATTTGGGTTTACGTTCGGACAAGTGCCAAGGTCCCTGCTGCTGTGAATCTGTTGTATGGTGAGGTCAGGTGGCCTAAAAGCAGGTGTGATGAATAATGATGCTGGGGACATATCCGGCTATATAAAGAGTAGCTAAGTCAGTCTTGTTGAAAGCTGTGGAAGTTGCCCTTGATAACATATTTAGCCCAATTGCCGCGAAATGCTAAGATTACCAAGATGTTGCACAAAAGCTCTTCAGTTTCGTTATGGGATCTAAATCAAGCCTTTGGTAGAAATAATTTAGTCCTTTCATGGATCGCTCAAATACTATGCAGATCATCTGTAATTGACTACATATAAAAAACCTTTCCAGCTAGAGTAGCTTCTATAAGTAAAATTTCGAGGGATCTCTCTTTCTCTCTCTCTCTCTCTCTCTCTCTCTCTCTCTCTCTCTCTCTCTCTCTCTCTCTCTCTCTCTCTCTCTCTCTCTCTCAGGGGCTGTAAGCGAAGCTCCTGGAGGCCCTAGGGTAGACTATAAAGTGTGAGTGAGTTACAGCATCACAAGGCCCATGGGATCCGGCCATTAGCTGTGGCCCTGTGCCAGGCCTGGCATGCTCAGAGTGTGGGCAGGGCACCGGCCAGGGGAGGGGCTCAGAAAATATACGACCTGGGACCTGAGAACTATTCTGCCTCATATTTCTGTTTTATTCGAGGAGCCCCCCGGTTGAAGTGGAGATGAGCCCCTCTTCCTCAAGCAGAGCTGATAAGCCCTGAGCCATATTTTATCCACCCCCGCTACCCTTCCTAAGTCTTGAGGTTGAACTGAAAGGTCGATCAGACCCTCAGATCCGAGCTTCTACACTGCACCATGAATTGGAGCCCTGGGGTCTCTGTGGGGGAGATCAGTGCAAATGGCTGCCCAGGGTAGTGTTGCTTCGCTGTAGAACTCTGGATATGCGCTGGGGAATGTGGCGACGCATGGCTATGCAGGGGCCAGCTCGAGTCTCATCGCGGCGTCCTGGTCTCACCCGTCAGTCTTCGCCTGGCCTCCCCTCGTGCTGGCCTGTGTGCGCTCCCAACGGAGCAGAGACATCATGTTCCCCTGCAGGTGTGCCTTACACCCGTTTAGGCTGTGCTGCCGTCGTGTTGTGAAAACACACCACTGTCAGGAACACTCAGTCTTGGCAGAGCTACAGTCTGTGTGTGGCTCAATCACTGTGTGTGTGTGTGTGTGTGTGCGTGTGCGTGTGCGTGTGCTTGTACATGTAATGGTGAATACCAGAGGATTGGCTGCTTCTCAGTGTGAGAGTTTGGTCATCCCCTTGTTAAGCCAGTGAGATCAGCCCCAGTTGGGGAGCACAGGGCCTTGGTGTCATCATTAGACTCATGTCCCCTTTTATCTCCTCCACGTCACGCCAAAGGCCAGGGGTGTATTCCAGAAAGCAGGTTCAACTGGCTTAACTGGGTATCTTAACCCAGAGTTAGCGGTAAACCTGGGATTTCAGTTCCAAAACGCTCAAATATGATCAGTCTATATGGTAACATAGGCTCTGAACTTAACTGGGTATGTAAACCCAGAGTAAACGGTAAACCTGGGATTTCAGTTCCAGAAAGCTCAAAAATGATCAGGCTATGTACCGGTAAGTAACTATGGTAACATAGGCTCTGAACTTAACCTGTTAGGGGGTAGGTTTTGTTCAGGTTATGTTCAATTATGTTATGTTATTAGGTTATTTCAGTGCATGATCAACCAGGCCGCTATTTTTTACACTTGTCACACAATGGCATTTCATTTTGACGAAGGTACGATTGACAAAGACGCACAAAATCATGTAATATTCATCCGTGCAATTCACCGTGAGAGGGCGATAAGACCACGAAATCACATGATGGCCTATTATATCTATCCTATATCCTTATATCTATATATATCCATTGTTTTCCAAACGAGTTTTTCAAGAGCGCTAGAGTTTTTCAGCTGGATCCTAAATATAGGCTACTTGAAAAGCATTCTCCATCCCTACATTATGCATGGTGGATTAGAATAGAATAAAATAAATCTTTAATGTAGGCTAGTTAGCCTACACCACAGTGGACATTTGTCTTTGGCTCACCAGACAGATGGACAAACAACATCTCAGACACATTGAAGATGCCTATAATTAAAACAAGTACAGTACAAAAAAAGGAAAACATATAGACAATTAATAAATATGTTTAAATATAGACTACATAACAGCTCAGCCGGGTATGCGTGTTGTCACCAAGTTTGGTTAAGAATGCTGATGGCATTTGGGATAAAATGTTTTTTTTTAATAGGCTACACACGCTCTCCGACTGGGAGTTTTTGTAGTGTTAAAGACGCAGAGAATATCGGCAAGCTGTCGTTCGGTGCTTAAAGTTTGCATTGCGCTAAAGCAGTTCCTGCGCAACTTCATTTGTTTTCCTGGACACAAACCCAAGAGGATCATTAAAGTGTAGTTTCACCAACTGGCAGGTCAGCATCACTTATTAAGTTTTCCAAATGTACACGATAGGCTGTGTTAGCTGGTGAGCTTGAATTAACGGGCTTTGGCTTTTTCAGAATGTCCTTAAGGTCGAATGGATAGGTCATAGGCCACTTCTATTTTCAGATGCTCTCAATAGATAATGCCCCTTATAAGTTCGCTGTGAATGCGCACAACTCTAGGTTATCTAACACAGGGTTGATTAAACTAACTGGTAACCGGTGTTTTGGAACCGACAGCTCGGGTTTAGTAGCCACAGGTTCAGACAATCCAGAGGTTAAGTTTTATCTCGGTGTTTGTTAAACCTCCTTTCTGGAATACCCCCCAGGTCAAACAGTGTGACAACATAACCCTTATTATAAAAGAACAACTAAACACTGCATTTACATTTGTGTCATTTGCATGATGGCATCCTTACAACTTTCACTCAGTGTTTGTCACTCACACTGTCAACAAATTTGTTTCTTAATGCATTCTCTCAAGGGGGGCAAATTAATCTCTTTCTTTCTTTCTTTCTTTCTTTCTTTCTTTCAAATTTGTTGTATGGAATCTTTGTGCAGCATAGCAGTGATTTGCCGCAAAAAACACGTCTCAACTTAAAGGCTCAAGTTTAAATCTCTCTGTAAAATGAACCAGACATGGATTGAGGAGGATTGTTGGTGTTAAGTGCTTTTCCATGGCTGGATATCTTAGTTGTTGTTCCATGTTTATGTCTGTCCAGGCTGGAGTGAGAGGCACCCTGGGAAGACTCCTGGGGGTGTTTGAGGCAAGTCTTGTGATCCATATTAAGTTACATTACGTAATAATAATAATGGTGTAATAAGAACACTGGAGTTCCTTTGAATTATGTTGTTGTTAAGTATATTGTATGTGTGTATGCTTGTTTGTTCAAGCAGATCCAAATGTTTTTGGGCTATTTAAAAAAAATAAACAAATATGAGGAGAAATAGGTTGTGTGGGGCTCTAATTGTGTTGTGTGTGTGTGTGAGTGAGAGTAGTACTATCCTAAGTGTACCATTTCACTTAATTTCTGGTCCTCTCCCAACAGCAGAACCAGGACAGCAAACACAGGACGTATGTGTACGTCCTCACGGTGACCGAGATGCTTGAAGACTGGGAAGACTCAGTCAACATCGGTAATTATCCACCCAGCATCCTACTTGAGCCATGTCTGACACTTTTACACCAAGATTTGAATTGGGGCTTGACTCAGGGGAGCCAAAAGACATCTAAACAGTTGATCTATGCTTGTCTAAATTGTCTGACGGGAAGTAAACTATTTGGAGAATCATTTTTGGAAGACATAAATCAGGGATAATTCCCGAACTTGGAAAAACATGAAAAGACACCCAAAATAATCCTGTCATGCATGAGGTAGTGATTACTTCATGGACTCTTAGTAAAAAAAGGCATTAGTCATCTCTTGTTAGAACGTCTGATACCAAGCCAATAAGTTGACATCAGTTATCCCAAAAAAGTATGACTGTTCGAGATTCAGGTTACGGTTTTATTATCTGTTGTGATTGCTCTCAGATGAGAACATGATTACTAACCCCAGAAATGATGTACAAAATACTTGCTGCATTTTTTGCAGTTGTTAAAGAGTTTTAAAAATAGAGAGTGACAGGAGAACATGTAACTCAAAACTTGGACTATTTGTAGATGGTGTGGAAAGAAAAAACCTGGTAATCCTTCACTCCACTTGCTTGTATAAATAGACACGAGTTTGTTCATTGGGAAGGAGGGGCAGTGGTTGCTTGCTAGGCATGCTTGTTTTCTACAATTGGATGGTGCAATCAGAAAGATACTGAATTAAACAAACTAATGTGTTTATATTTAGTGTAGGCCTTAGATGTAAAGGTGGGTGCATGATCCTGGGACTGAGGACGGGTGGATGGATGAGGTGGGACTGAGGACGATACACTAACGAGGGACCCCCTTGTCAAGCTTAAAAAACACCATCAGCTTTATTTATTTTATTTTATTTTATTTTCAACCTGTGGGGAAGTTTACTTGTTTTTCTTTCATTTCACTTTACTAAACTGATGATATATCTACATTATACATATTGATGCATTTAAATTTGAAGTTTAAAGTTACTTTGCAATTAACTCTTCTGGAAGTCTATAAGTAAGTATAAAAAGGTGAAATGTGTTCTACTGTAAAATGCTTTACAATGTGTGACACCAGAAGAAACATTCAAGGTATTATTTGCAACATTTCCCTTATATTTGCTTTGTGAACCACTAGATGGCAATAATGTGCACTGCACATTCTATCTGTTCCATAGTGCCAGATGTTACTGCATTGAGAGAGGTCTACAATATGGGTACACATGAATGATCTAATTAACTGTATATAGGGAAAGGGTCGATTTAAGGGTCTTAAAGTTCAGCTACAATTTAGGTCATGCAGCTCTTCATGGGACATTAACCTGTTTATTTATGATGATGATCCACTAAATTAGACCTCATTTCACTCTACATGGAGTGTAACAAGCCTTTAATTCCCTTTAGTTTAAATAACTGTCAGCAGGGCCTGATATTTCCATGGTTAAGTATACTTTGGAGATCTTGGGGTCAGATTAATCAAGTGTTCTGCTCTGGCAGGCCGCAAAAGGAAGTGGTTCAAGATAGACGAGGCGATCCGTGTGCTGCAGTGCCACAAGCCTGTCCACGCCGAGTACCTCCGCAAGCTCACGGCTAACTGCAGCCCCTCCAATGGCAACAGTCAGGAGACGGTCACCCAGGACGACAATGCTCCCCACCACGTCACGCCCTCACAGGACTGCAGCCAGACCCACGTACACAGATAGGACAGCCACAAAGGGTGGCGGGGGGTCGCCAAAAAAAACTCTACAACAGAAGCACTCTGCTGCGGACTGAACAAAGAGACTTTTTACTTTTTACCTGCATGATGGGCTTCTTCGTTTACTATTTTAAACTTTTTTTTTGAGACTTCAAGAAACCAAAGGAAATACTAACTAATAGAGTTTAAGAATGCCTTCATTGGGCCTCTAAGTGGCCTCATTCAGATTGTAGTAGCCTACTTACAGATTTTTTACTATTCTCTCCAGCCAAACAAGTTGATGTTGCGGATATGATTTATGTGTGATATGCAGACAGGGCTACATTGCTTTGGTACCTTTTTAATGAAACTGAATTGGACATGTATGGACATCATACAAGCTGTATTTATATTCTTTTGGGCACTTGTGAATTTCTACAGTGACTTTTTTTCTTGGTTTCATGACTGGAAATGGTAGACCAGTGCACCATTGTAGGATTTTAGTAGATTGTATTACAATGGAATGTTTAGGGAAAATGGCAAAGTTTTGGTGGTTGAAAACGTTTAGCTGTTTGGAATGCCTTGTTTGTCAGTGAATACTGTGTTGGAGTGTGAGTAGAGTAAAGTGTTCAATTTTGCCATGCAAGTTACATTTGGTCTGACAGTCTGTAATGCTTGTGAAAAATAAAATGACAGTAGTTTTTTATATATATTTTACCTCAAAGTATTTCAAAGCTGCTGTAGGCCTAAACATCATTGGCATTATGTATTAACGTTTACCAGACCTGGCCAACGTATGTACTCCCTTCCTTAATTGTATGCACAGTAGACTTTGTATTCACTATCAATGCTAGCTTGTTTATGCACTCCAAAAATTATTGCCTGTAGCTTTAACAAACATAGCAGTGACATTGAATTGAAGATTCTCACATAGGGAGGGGCAAATCAGTAATATGTTCCCCTTGACCAAAATAGCCTTTACCGGGTCTGAAAGGCAGTTAAATGACCTTGGGATTCACAAGCAGCATCATGTTATACCAGGAAAAAGCCTTGAAGAGGGATCTCCATATCCTCCACAACTCTTACCTTCAGGATTTCATCCCTTAATATATGGCCAATGCACAAAATGGTGAAGATCTTAGTTGGTGGCTCTAAAGCTAAGAGATGTCCATTTTTCTACTTACATCAGCTAGTTTAGTTGTAATATGTTGCCATTTTAGTTTGAACTCAATATAGGAAATAGTCCCACATCATGGTCTTAAATTGAGATATTCACAATTACATACTGTGCTTTGCAGGGAGAATTATGAAACAGGGGTGTTCATTACAGCTGGGCAAAAGGACGTTTTTGAAGGAAATGGAAAAATGGAATGTGCTCAAACATTCACAATGACACAAACGGTTGAAAAGTAATGAAACCATATCTTGTCATTTTAGTCTTAGAAAATAGGCTACCATTATTTTACCATTTTTGTGATAGCATGCACAAAATCCACATTGGCCGATTCATTCAAATTCATAGAAAATGGCCTATTTTCATTCTGAGGTTTAAATGCAATCTTACATTGCATAATTAAAATATCTGTGTAGGCCTAATCAAATGTTGGTTGCCAATATGTTAGTGCTCATGAGCATGAAGTAGCCTAGTGCTTGAGTTTGCCTTACACCAGAAAGAACTGGTTTCTTTGACTAACATTATCAATGACTGTATAAAGTAATTTTTGATGTACAATAAAGATGTATTTGTATTATTTCATTACACAATACACGCTCAATTTTTTTAAGCATCAATGATTGGCCTATAGCCTACAGCAGACTGACATGTCAACAGCACATTTTGCTTCTTGGAGTAGCCTTGTCTTTGACTGAACATTTTAAACCTCTTGAAGAATAATCAAGTGTGTCGTCAATGGAGAAAAAAGGACATTAACTCTGTTCATACAGTATATTTCCATACACATTTTTTCCAGACAGAGGTCAATGAAAGAATCCCTACAACTGTTTATCTGCATGTCCCCTCCAGTAGGCAAACTTCACCACCACCTTAGTGGATTTTTACATGACCTTTCCCCACTTGGAGTCAGTTGCAAGGGAAAGCAATGATATTAGCCTTCAACTAAATGAGTTGTATGGTTTGTTTAATTTTTTACAGTTTGAGTATCTTGAACAGCGCCACCCGCCCCACACTAGCCACGCCTACCAGTGCTGCTGAGGCTGTCGCGGGCAGTCTGGTCAGGTGTTTCTGAAAGCGAACATTAGGAAAAGTTTTATTGAAACTACGTGGTATTTTTCTCTATTGGTAAATAGAGACGTAACAGCATCATGCTCAGACGGATATTACAAATGGTAAGTGTTCTGCGCTTAGTCGCCTGTCGCTGTCTTAGTGTTTTGGTCGTGCAATGTTTGGATTCATTCGGTCTCCTTTAGTAGGCCCAACATACCCTTCCTCGTCTTCGCGTATTCATAGTTAAGCGTCAGACCGATAAAGTTAATTAATGCTCTATAGATAGAAAGTAAAACAAGGGGGTCTCTGAATGTAGGGGTTTTATTCAAATCCTGACGCAAAGGGCAAGTGAATGTAATATGGATAGCTCTGGTTGAATTGGACCGAGTGGCCATCTGATATTAACGGGTGGGTGGGACGTTAGCTAGCTGGCTAGCATCTCTGGTAGCACCCTCACCTAGTAAGATGTCAAGACGCTACTGTAAGCAACAAACATCGTCTAGCTGCTAATAGCTAATGTTTGGATGGTCCTTTACATTAAAACCAGATTGTCAGTGCATTTGTTGACGTCCTGTGTGAATGGTGTATGCAAGCAGCAGTCACAAGACCTCGTGACTGCATTTCAACATTCTATTGCCCTGTAGTTCAAGAGCACCTAACGTTTGCCAACGTCATAGCATGAAATTAGGGTATAGCATTGCTAATGTGAAACAGCTAAAAGCTTGTTTCTGTGCCACTAAAAGTAGGACGGAGAAAATATTAACAGAAGCCGCAAGATAACACTAACACTGTTAAGCAGTTTACATAAAGATGTCAGCGCAAGTGTCTTTTGCAGTGGCTACTCCTTTGCTACAAGCTAGCTAACATTAGATAATAGTTACCCTACCTACCTGGCAACGTAGGCTAACTAGCCACTTATCGTGGTTTGCTTGCCAGATGCCAACATAAGTAATCCACCTAACGTTACATACACCAAAACAAAGCTCTAGGCAATGCTAACACTAACAACTCTTTCATTTCAAACAGGGGGAAACTACAGTGTTTACAATTATGTGTAAAGGCCCCTCCCTGCATAATTATATGTAAATTCCCACAGGACTTTGTCCAGCCGGGAGCGTACCTATGTTCCCCGGGTCCTATGTCCCCCGCTTTGTATGAGACCGGGGAACATAGGACCCTTTTTTTAAACCCCTAACCATAACCCTAACCCTAACCCCGAGCGGAGAACATAGGACCCGGGGAACATAGGACCTGGGGAAAATAGGGATGACTCCGTCCAGCCACTACCGACAGTTGTCAAAAGGGATTAGTCCCATAGTAACTCATGATCAGTTACAAAAACTACTTTATGATCTATGACCCAGAGTTATCAGTGTATCAGAGTGTATGAGTGTGTCAGAGTGTATGATTTGGAAACCATTAATTACCACAAACAACAATGTAAACCTACCAGCTGGCAGTCTTGCAGTGTCCTAGAATTCTCTTCTGGTACAACAGCAGTCAGGTGATTAAAGGAGGTTACCTTATGCTTTGTTAGTAACAGTGATTTAAGTTGCATCACACTCACCAATGAATAATAACTATGAATTTTCCATATTGAAAAATCTGTTGAGCTTGGGGTGACTTTTTGTTTCATTTACATATTCATTTGGAAGACACTGTTGTCCAAAGTGACTTATACTGGTATATCAACTATATTACAAGGGATTACATTGTCCCCAGAGAAACTTTTGGTTAAGTCCCTTGCTCAATGGGACAACGGTGGAAGCTGTGAGTGGAACCCACAACTTTACCCTTAAAACCACTTCACTACCACCGCCCCTATTCCTAAATATCAGTCTGTTACTGTGTAATTATTTAAACGTTATTGAAAATCATCCTTCAGTCAATTTACAGTATCCCAATGCATGTCTAGTGAGTTGATGGGTCTGTGTATGAGTCCAAAGAGTGAGTTGGTGCCTTTGAGTTTCTTATGGTCACAGTTTACCCTAGAGGAGGAGTAAACTGATTCATTGTGGGGGTTAGGTCTGCCTGTCTTTATATATTGTGGGTGTTTGGGTTGTCAAGGTCATAATTTGGTGAGGGTAAGACAACTGACTCTCCGTAGTGTTGCGTTACACCACCATGGATTGCATGTGTCCTCAGATAACCCCTGGGTGACGGCCATACCGAGTAAAAGCACAAGGTCGTCCTCCCTATGCCAGTGTCACTCAAGCCCTTTCCTCAGTCACAGAGGAAGTAGGCTAGTGCATAGGAGAGTGGCTCATTTTCATGTCAGTAATGGGAAAGCTGTGTGAACTCTTATCCTGTTTTTTTTTTTTTTGCCTCAGCCAATTACTAGAGTGCATCTGATCCAGTAAAGCTAAAGGCCAATATTATTTTTCCTCTTGCTGAGTACTACTGGGAATCAGCTCCCAGTTGCGTATGTGTGAGAGAGAAATTGAAGACGGAATATTCTTAGCCAGCCAGGTTCAGTCTTGACCTCGGTGCCAGGCCCCTCAGCCGTCAGCTCACAGCCAGTAGCTCATTAGCACGCCTGCCCCACGGAGCCCAGCACCCGAGAACAACTGGGCATGTATGATCTGAGCTGACATGTCTGTCAAATCCCTTCCTTGTCTCTTTATCACTTGCTCCCTCTCTCTCCACTCAATTTTCTGTCCCTCCTTTAAACTCAAATTCAATAGTAATTGCTCTGTAGGCATAAATTAGAGTAGTTTATTGTGACCAGAAACTAGAACAAGGATGCAGTCATTGTATGGATGAAGTACATTTAGAATTATGTTATAAAAGGTAGGCTATACATTTCATAAAAGTCTAGAGTGTGTGCATCGATCCCTGATCTATTTACATAACAATGTTAGCGTCTTAAGTGCCTATGGGTCATACCCTGCAATACTATTCGAATAGGAAGTGATGATGCCTTGGTTTTTAAATTGTTAAAAGTTGAATGTCTGTGTTTCCATCCTCTCCCCAGACTCCTGGGAAGGGAGGCTCCCAGAGCTCTGAGTCAGAGCCTCCATCTGCAGACCTGAACAGCCAGCAGACGTCAGAGGTGAGCTGACCTCTGACCCCTCTAGCAGCCCTCGTGTGACACTGTGTCATAGCACCTAACACAGGCATACGCATCATAGGGTTGGGCAGATGGGGAATGTTATCGTCCATTGTGATGGTTGAACGGCATCACGATGGAAAGCAACCATCGTGAAGCCACGCCCCCACAAGCCAGACACAAACTTATTCTATAGACCCTGCTTTCACATAGGCTAAAACATAAAAATGTTAAGCTTAGGACTGATGCATATGCAGCATGTAAAGAAAGCATTTCGCATTTAAAGAAAGCATCCTGCCCCCAGTAACCTGGACTGTACAATCGCAGCCCCTTACTTTTCCTTTCTGCTGCCCCTGCTCATAGTCGGCATGGCCGGTAATAACGTGGTGTGAGATGCGTTGCGTATGAGGTACAGACCACTGAAGATTTTAGATGAGTGAATGGCCGCGATAGTAGGCTAGTAGTAGTAGCTTTTTTGCTAGTCCCAGCGAAAGCTGCCAATGTGGAATATTCCGCTGGTTGTTGAACACACAAGTGTTGGTTGTCTGTCCATTCACACGGATTTCACTAGAGCAGATCTTGCACACAGCTTCGGTAGCCTATGTCTCTTAGCTGTCCACTTTGATCAGGCCATACATGTACCCTATAATATGCTGTGTAACTGTAGGCTATGTCATTTTCTGTAGAAAATTGAGTTGGTTTCTGTACAGTTGAAATTGATTTCTGTACAGACATATAATAGTGTTATATTACACTACCCCCACCATATCATCGTCCATCGTGATGTTCTACTGTACACATCGTCAAACGCCAATTAAGGGGACATCGCCCAACCCTAACGCCTCAGCACCTCAGAATGGGGACAGCCGTGGCCTACTGGTTACCGCTTCGTACTTGTAACCGGAGGGTTGCCGGTTCGAACCCCGACCAGTAGACCATGGCTAAAGTGCCCTTGAGCAAGGTACCCAACCCCTCACTGCTCCCCGAGCGCTGCTGTTGTTGCAGGCAGCTCACTGCGCCGGGATTAGTGTGTGCTACACCTCACTGTGTTCACTGTGTGCAGTGTGTTTCACTAATTCACGGATTGGGATAAATGCAGAGATCAAATTTCCCTCACGGAAATATACTTATACTAACTTACTTATAATGTATCTGTTGTGTAGCTTTTGTATTTGTGTAGGGATGTGTGTCTAGTGTGTGTGTGTGAATTGAATGAATTCACCCAATTCATCAGTGGGATTCACCAGTGGTGTGCTTTTTGCAGGGTTTCATATGCCCTCAGTGCATGAAGTCCCATAATTCGGCAGAGGAACTGTTCAAGCACTATGAGGTGTACCACGAGTCTGCAGATCAGCCCTCACCCTGGGCCTCTGGAAGGTAAGAAGTTTACCCTCACTGTTCTTTCTTGAACTACTACTAGTATCGGTATGCACTCCTCATGGTTCTCCTGACGGGATCTCTAATTGAAGGCTATTCTCCTCACACAGGGAGGACCTGGTGCTGCTCAGACAGGAGGTGCAGGACCTGCAGGCCTCCCTGAAGGTTAGCCAGAACTCAAAGCCTCTTGCGTGGGCCCTGTCTTGTAGGCCATGCGGCAGACCCTCTACTGGCTGACACATTGGATACAGGGCTTTGTTTGCTCCCAACAGTGGGTTCATTTGTCGTTTCTGTGTCTGTTGTGGTTTGTCAGGAAGAGCGGTGGTTCTCTGGAGAGCTGAAGAAGGAGCTAGACAAAGTTCAAGGGCAGCTGAAGCAAGTAATTCCCCTCAGTTGACTTTTCTGTTTCACTGTGTGAATGATGAGCTGAAACTGTAATGCAGTCTGTAGGCTGTGGTTGTGCTTGGCTGTGGTTAACCTTTTGTACCCTTTCTCTCTTCCTCCACAGGGTGATGGCCAAACTGGATCAGAGGAATCAGGTCAGTGCATGATTGTCTACTATTGGCATACTATTGGGTTCCCATGGGTCATGGAATTTCTGGAATATCATGGGATTTTGATTAAGTCTATTCTAGACATGGAAAGTCAGGGAATTGTTATCATGTTTGGAGTAAAGTCATGGAATATCAGTAAATGTATTTGCCAAAATACATTAATACAAAATGTTTCCGCACAGAATTGGTGTATATCTGGTTATTAGTTTTACTGCTTTCTTGAGTGGTTGTGGTTAGACTAACTTTGTTTATTCACTCTTCATTTATTCATCTCACTTCTGCTCTAAAAAAAGTCAAATTCTTGAACTATACATGGCTGCTCTGAAATCTTTGGTTTATATATTATACCAATTATTATAGGTAATTGCAGTCCACTTCCAGTTTTTTTTGTCAGGGAAAAATCATGGAATTTTATATTTACTTAAAGTGGGAACCCTGATGGTCGTGTGTGTGTGTGTGTGTGTGTGTGTGTGTGTGTGTGTGTGCACTTGTGTTTTGGTGGCAATGTGGAATGAGTGGCTGTTTTGCCTTGCATTTTAAATGCGGATTTGTTAGGCTTGGAAGCTGAAACCATTACTAAGAGCAAATGTGTTTACTGTGCGTAGCTCTGGAGATCAAGCTCAACGAGGCGGAGACAGAGAAGTTCAACATAAAACAGATGAAGGACCTGTTTGAACAGAAAGCTGCCCAGCTGGCCACAGAGATAGTAGGCAAGTATGCCAGTGGTCAGCAATGGAAAGGTCTTATCACTGGATGGCCATTCTTATCTGCAAAGCATGACTATGGCTACAGGTACTCATGGCAACACCTCACTGTGTTCCCTGATGCTGCTGATCCTACGTATTCAGGGCAGTAATTAGTTGTATCTGGTGTGATTCTGATAGTTTGGGTTGAAAGTCAGTATCACCGGGCCAGCTGCCATAAGATCGCTCTCAAAAGACAACTCTAGACTGATGACGGAGAATGTATTCTTTGTCATTTTCAGCCATCCAAGTGGATGTTCTCAGGAGGGAATAGCTACAAAGCTTCAGCAAGTTTGTTTTCCTCTACAAAGCGCCTTCAAAAGACAGCTATACCGCCCACAGTGACTCTTTCATTGTACTTATGAAAAGTTATTCTAGCCATCTCATGTATTTTATGCATCGTTTAACGGAGAGGCACATATGAATCACATGAACCCACATCTATTTCTGAATATTCACGCTCTGGAAAGTAATGTGTGTCACTGTTGTGGTAGAATACCACTGTCCTTATTAGTATGTGCCAGAGGTTCAATCAGTAGGCTTTGTGTGTGTGACTGTTAGAGTCACTCTATTGTTTGTCTCTCATCTCAGACATCAAGTCGCGCTACGATGAAGAGAAGAGCTTACGTGAGGCAGCCGACCAGCGTGTGTCCAGTCTGAACCAGGAGCTGCAGAGAGAGAAGCAGGAGAAGGATGAGCTCAACACTGAGCTGGTGGGCCCCGCACGCACGCACGCTCAAACACACACATGCACACGCATAGACACACACAAACACACACATACTCATACATACATGCACACGCACGTACACATGCACCACAACCACCACCACCACCACCACAACCACAACAGTCTCTGTGTGATCCCTGTGACGTGACGTGTCCCGGTGACCTTTGACCTGTCTGTGTGCAGCTACAGCGCCCGGGCCAGGAGGATGTGGAGGTGCTGAAGAAGGAGCTGGTGCAGGTGCAGACGTTGATGGACAACATGACGCGCGAGCGTGAGGACGAGTCAGAGCGCCTGAAGAGCCAATATGACGAGCTCCTCGCCAACCACACTACCTCAGAGGTAGATAAGAGAACACCCCCTCTCCTTTCTTAACCAGCATGTCAAAAAATAACAAACTCAGTCATCAACAAAGACGTAACCTGGAAAGTCACTTACTGACCATTTGGTCATCCAACCAAGAATATTATAAACAATAAATTATATTTCACAGTATAAAGAGTATAGTATTTCAGTGTCAGCCTTGATGTAGGCAGTGTTTATTTCTCTGGACTCATTACACGTCTGATTCATTGAATAAGAATTCAGGTGAGGCTGCTATCTGTGCTAGATAAGCTCCTTTGAACTTTGACCTCAGACAGATAAATGGTCATCTCGCATGTTGGTTGTAGTAAAGCAGTGCTTTTATGACTGATTCCTGAGGTTAGACATTAACTCTGGAGCAACTCCGTCACTGGACAGCAGCCTGATTGCACCTTTGACCTCCTCCCTCAGAGTGACAGAGCACAACACTACTATGCTTGTGTGGATGTAGAGCCCAAGGCTAGATCATTCTCTAACCTTGGCCTGTTATTTGAAAGAAATCTGCAGCAGTCACTTCTAGCTGGCTACAAATTGAATTTCGTCTTTCTCCGGCAGACATCAAGCCTGTGCCTCATAAAATCCCCAGCATGGCTGCTAATTTTTTCCAAGCATACGATTGTGAATAATTCAGAGATGGGTGTTTGCATTATTGAAACACACATGGCCTTGAGGGTGGAGAAGTGCGAGTCATGGGAAGAATGACCCCACCACCACCACCCTTATCCTCCTGTTCTTTCCCTTATGGCTCTTAATCACTGCAGCACCTGTCTCCTCCCTCATGAATACATGGAGAAGCCAAGGTGCTGCTCAGGTGGAGGGGCCAGGTGATGATTACATTTGGTGTGCAGAATTACCTAGTGAGTTTCCAGCTAGTTAATATTGAATATGCAGAACTGTACAAGGATGTTTCTTTCTTATTTTGAGGTTGTTTGAGGCTCTTCATTGATTTCCAATATTTCTGTCAGTTCTGACATTTTGTGTGTGTGTGTTTGGACAACTGTATTCCATTTCTGTCCCTGGTTTCCCAAAGGCATTGCAGTGTTAAGATGATCATAATTGATGAATATGAATGGCAACACCATAGTGCCTTTTGGAAATGGGGTTTCAGATCTGTCCTGCTTTTCCTGACACTTGTCCTGTTTGTCCACTAGCCTGTGGCAAATAGCCTCTAGTTTTTCCATGTGTGTGCTTTACTGACCTGTGTGTTTACTGCTGTGTCTCTCCTCTCCTTCACTTTACTCCCCTCCACCCCTCTCCTCCCCCACCTGTGTGCTTTCTTTGCTCTGGAGATCCGTAACCTGGAGGTAAACCCCCATCTCCACCAACTCCCTCACACCCCGCACACCCTCCCAAAGTGTCAGCATGTAGGAAGGATGAACAATGAAACAGATTTAAAGCTTTTTGTATAAAATTAGACATTACAGGAATCTCTTCAAAGAATTGCTGGTGTGTCTAGCAATGATTTGTTGATCCTGTAAGATCCTGTAAATTCACTTAAATCACAAGCAGCAAAGTAATTTCTTGTCAGGGTTTGACCCAGCGTCTAGAGGAATGTCCAAATATGGAGTGTTCACACTGCCCTTTTCTGCCTGTGTTGTTGCATCAAATTCTGCGATCACTGTATATGTTGTGAGTTTGGTGCTACGTGTTCCAAAGCATTTGGTGTTTGTGGATCTGCATGTTGTTGTTGTTTTTCGTTTTCCATGTTTGACTTTGTAAATGTTTACTCGTTTTCTTTGTAATAGTAAGCCTTAAGGTTGTCTGAATGTTTCATCTGTAACTGTGTGTATGTGTGTGTGTGTATGCTACAGAAAACCATCTCCCAGCTGAAGGCTGAGCTGGAGAAGGGGCCCCAGGAGGCTGCTGTGTACACCCAACAGATTCATGAGCTTCAGAGCAACCTCAACAACCTCCAGCAGCACAATCAGGTAATACACACATGCACTTAAGCTAATTATACATAGGGCAACTGTTTGAGCAGTGCTGCTGGGAAACCAAACAGCCAGTTCCATTTATTCTGATTGGATGATTTGCCTACTGATGATTTACATTCTCCAGGAAAGAAATTGTTGCCCAATATCAATGGGAACATTCCACAATTTTGTTCAAAAAGTTGCCCCATGTTTCTTCAGCTGTAGGCTTAATGACTCATATCTAGGCAATGTACAGGAATCCAAACAGTCACAACACCAACAAGTAAATACACTGACACACTATTGCATAAGTAGTTGTAGTAATCTGACAGCTGACTTTTGAAATAGGCGCACACACACACACACACACACACACACACACACACACACACACACACACACACACACACACACACTCTTGCACATTAATCAATGCGCTCACAATTACCTTCAAGCTCCGAGCACATGAACCTGTGCCCACCTGCTCCACATCACATATGCTCCACAGACAGACAAGCCCATTACCAGACACCACACCCCACAGGCCCAATGAGCCCCTCTAATCCCCGTCCAAATTTAAGTTTACTGTAGAAGTGTTTACAAGTGGGCATACACGGGAAGAGGCCAGCACATTTTACAGGCCGCTGGCCCCCGCCTGCAGGCCATCCGACCCCTCCCCCTTCCCCTTCCCCAAGCCCGCCATCAAAGGCCTCTGTTGTCAGCAGGCCGTGTGTTTCTCTCTGCCATCAAAAGCGTGTTGACACAACTCCAGCTCCTCTCTATTATTAAAGTAGCAGGGGGTAATGGTCCCGGATGACCGGCCCTGTGTCATTTACACTGAAATACGAGCACAGGTAACAGACCCCCCCCCCCGCTGAGCTGCTTGTGTGTGTGTGTGTGTTTGTATTTGTGTTCAAGAGGGATTAAACTGTCAGAGCCGAACAGAGTGATGCCAGGAGGAGAATGCCCGGGCTCCGATTGTGAAGTGGGGTGCGTGGCAGCAGTAGGGATTAGGAGGGACTTTGGACGCGGCCCATCGCTGCCATCAGCGCCTGGCTGTTCTGTCACAGCAACCGCGCACCGATAAGCAGGAGGATTGATGGGCAAACGAAACGGGGGGGGGGGTTGATGGCTGCTGTTCATCAGGGGGTCTCTGTGGTGAGGGGCGATGAAGCACTTATGCACGGTCAATGGGATGAACGGACAGTGAAAGAGGTTGGATGTGCAAATAGATGGGGAGGAATGGACGGGTGGAGGGATAGACGGGTGGAGGGATAGACGGGTGGATGAATTGAATGGTGAATGTGTAACTGAGTATGGTTGCAAAAAGCAGGAGAAGTAGGACATGTCTGAATCAGGGTTGTGAGTCACTCAGGAGAGAAGGCCAGAGGTAAGGCGTGTGTGTGTGCGTGCGTGCGTATGTGTGCGTGTGTGTGTGTGTGTGTGTGTGTGTGTGTGCGCACGCCAGCAAATGAGTGAATGATTCTCAGCTGTCGCCTGGGCATCTGGTGCACGATGGACAGCCTGTGCGATGGCCACTGTCCCGGTCACCCCCTCCGGTTAGCGATCGAGTCGTTATCAAGCCTGTTCTTTATAGCTGTCTGGCAGCACAGGGTCATGGTACACACACACACTCTTGGCATTCGAGTGCCGCCTTCCAAGTACTGCAAAGCACTGCCTTTGAAGTGTCAGCACATGTCAGGTCAGAGCCTGAGGGTCTGAGTGTGCTTCGTGGATGGACCCGTTCACTCCTCACACACAAGGAGGCGGAGCTGTCTTGGTTGTTGACGGGAGTACCTGTGAAGACGTGATGTTTGTTCCATTCGCTCAGCAGTTCCTCTTTCACACCGCGTCCGGCATTTCATTTGACGTCTGTGTGGGTGTTCCAGTTCAGACCTAGGGAGCAAAGGAAACAGACACGGAACACACTGACCGATGAGATCTGTATCTCAGTCAGTGTGTCTTGTTTTCTCAGACAGTAGATTTCTGATGGCCTTCAACAGCTACTGTCACTTGATGAATGTGATGATGTGTCTATGAGATGTAAGGTTAAAGAGCTGAAGGACATGGGATATGTTATACCTCTAATGGTTTTGTCAACCCTGTGAACACACTGATAATATTACATTTTTAGTTAAGTTCTATTTATTTTGTGCCATAACATATGAATATGTCAGAGCTTGATCATACTGAGGAAAACATATATGAGCTGTACTGTAGTTTGCTTTGGATAAAAGTTTTATCTAAAAATCATCTGAAAATGAGATGTACTTGTGTGTGCCTGGCATGTAGGTGTAAGTGATATGATATGTCCCTCATTATGACCCCAGTGTAACCGCTGTCCTCACCCTTGCTGTCCCCTGGACACAGAACTTGTCGGAGCGCCTGAGCAAGCGTGAGCGCGAGAGCCAGCAGCTGGAGGAGAGCGTGTCCGAGGGCCAGGCGTCGCTGCGGGCCCTGCAGGCCAAGCTGCAGCAGCGCGACCTGGAGGCACAGGAGACCCAGGCGCGGGCGGCCCAGGCGGAGGCGGCGCTGGGCAGGGCGCAGGCCGAGCTGGGGGAGCGCGGGGACGAGGCGGCGCGGCTGAAGCGCGAGGTCAGCCAGCTGGAGCAGCAGCAGCAGGAGCTGAAGGTCGAGAGGAAGCAGCTCCAGCAGCAGCGCGAGGAGAAGGACAGCCAGGGCGTACAGCAGCAGAGCCAGATCAGCCAGGTGAGGCACATGTGCACACACACACACACACACACACACACACACACACACACACACACATCTGCACACACACACATACACAGACCTGCATGTACACACACACACACATATGTAGTGATGTCACTAACGACAAATTTTTTAATGACTAATCTTTTGACTAATTTTGTAGATGATGTCGACTAATCTAAACAACTAATTTTTTTTGAAGAAAATCAAGTGTTTGCTATTTCGTTGTGTCCATTTTATTTTTAACTCGACTGAAGGGCCAAAATATCAGCCTACTTTTGTTAGAAGCTCAAGTAAACTGTTGAAAAATCTTATGTCTAAGACATAATCTAAGCATAAGTATCTGCATTTCCATTAGCCTATAGTATACTGTAGTGGACACTGTGGACATAATTCACCATATTGTGTTATTGACATGTATCCCCTTACTTAACTATTATGCCTGTGGTAAGTGTGTTCTGTGTTGGGAGTTATGCTACGATCTGAGATGCGTTCACATCAATGTATTATCTCGTTCTGTGTTATAGGGACGCTGCCTCCTGCGTCATGACCTTGATTTTTATCGGGTTTTGTATGAATGAATAAACGGGCCATTTCGAATGACGTGAGACACTCTCTTCACTTCATTTATTGCAATTTCCACAATACCATTAGTCAGAGTCTGGACTAGCCTACTACGCTTAGCTTAGCTCCCCCCGCTTAGCTCTGCCTCTGCCTAAAAATGAATTGCTCTGAAAGCAGGCAGGCGCACGCAGCTATATGCAGCTCGCATATACACTTGCGGGCATGGCGGGGTTTAAAACATTACTGCCAAAGTCTAAGTAGCCTGTTTGTTTATCATCCAAAGACACGCATTGTACTTCTCAAGAGTTAATAAAAAAAATAAATTAAGTGAGCCGTTTGGACGGAAACCAAAAATAAATCAATAGTAAAACGACTCGTCGACCAAAAAAAATTCCGTTGACTAATTTTCATGGTCAACTAATTGCGGCAGCACTACATGTATACACACACTCACAGACCTGCATGTACACATACATACACACACACATGTACACACACAAAAACAACATTGTGGTGTTCACCTGCACGTCACCTGCAACCTGCAATCTTGGACAGGAAGCGACAAACACACTCACTCAGGACAACATATACACACATGTACACACACTCACAGGCCTGATTTTATTACATGATCCCTGGTCCATGTAAAAGCTGGTTCCATCCAGTTGTTGAACCCCTTGCTATTAGAGCAGATGAACGCTGCATAGTTCCTGAGATGGAAGGCGTGTAGAGTGGCATTTAATTTGGGCCCCTAAAAGAGATATGCCATCTGTCTGCCAGCCTCGCTCTCTCTCTGTTGGAGGCAGCAGCCCCTGTCCTTCCAGCGCCGAGAGGTGCACACAAAGCCTTTAATCTCGTTCAGTCTCTCAGATCCATCGGGTCTGCCAAAAGCGAACAGTACACCCAGAACTATCCAATCCGGTGTCTGGATAGGCTCCGTCACTATGCCAAGTTGGGAGGCAGAGCTGGATCTTTAAGGCAGGTTTTTATCAGGCATGGCAGGAATGTGGCATTCCACAGAGCTGGCGGGACCTGAGCAGACAAGGTAATGCTTTCATTCAGGACATCTGCACAGCCCCAGCCATTTGCTTTGCCTGTTAAGAGGCTCTGATCGCTCTGATTTGGCCTGTTATCTTTGGAAAGTCCCCGCACTCACATGCTTCCCTGTGTCTCAAGGTGTGTGTGTGTGTGTGTGTGTGTGTGTGTGTGTGTGTGTGTGTGTGTGTGTGTGTGTGGTGTGTGTGTGTGTGTGTGTGTGTGTGTGTGTGTGTGTGTGTGTGTGTGTCTATGAACACATTTTCCTCAGATATTGTAACAGGCCTCCGTGCTCTTAGGATTTGGAGTCAAATAGGTGTGATGTGTGTGTGGAGCTCCTGTGATCTCTATAAGGGTCCCATAATATAACTTGCATTCTTTTGTATGTGTGTGTGTGTGTCTATGAACACATTTGCCTCAGATACTGTCATAGGCTTCCGTGCTCTTAGGTTTTGGAGTCAAATATGTGAGATGTGTGTGTAGGCAGTCAGTCAGGTATCAGTCAAGTCATTTTCTTGCTCTCGAGGCTCCCGTGATCTCTATAAGGGTCCCATAATTTGACATTCTTCATTCCTGTGTGTGTGTGTGTGTGTAGCTGCATGCTAAGCTGCTGGAGGCGGAGCGGCAGCTGGGGGAGCTGCAGGGCCGTCTGAAGGAGCAGAGGCAGCTCTCTGGCGAGAAACTGAAGGACCGCGAGCAGCAGGCCGCTGACCTACAGCTCAAACTCGCCCGCTCCGAGGAGCAGGTAGGACCACACCACAGCAGCCCCCAGTGCTGCCCTCACCTGGTGGCAGGGGGAGGTGTTGGGGTTAAGGGCCAAGTATACTTGTGGACACGGTCTTCGCACGGTGTGAAGTTTGTGTGTACAAACTCTGTGCAGCACCAAAAAATTGTGTCCATACGGTGCATTGACTGGTGACAGAGGACACCCATGTGTATGTCTATGTCTGCATAGCAAAAAGCCATGTCGCCATTAGCATTACAGAGATCTGCCATTTAAAGGGATGTACAGTGAAAGCACATACAGATAAAAAGGAATGAAGGTTAGATTCATGCTCTCTCTCTCACTGTGTGTGCTTGTGTGTCTGTGTCTGTCTGTGTAGCTGAAGGAGAATGCTACTAAGACTACAGAGCTGCAGCACCAGCTGGAGAAGGCCAAACAGCAACACCAGGAGCTGCAGACACTCCAGCAGAGCACCAATAGCAAGCTGAGGGAGGCCCAGGTAATACACCTGATTATTCCACTGCTTGGTTGAATTTCCCATTGTCCTACGTAATTTAGAACGACCATTAACCGTATGTTATTTGCACACCTATGAAGTAGATCCATTTTTTTGGCCATATCACACTTGTATATTTATTCGCCGAACTCGTGAAGTTTAAATGAACTGTCACGTTGCATCCGAGCTGTAAAATGCAGACGTTCAGAACATAGCAACATTGTAGCATATGACAGAGGTGGCTTTTAGCTAGATGGATGACAGCAGGCTAAGTAAAATAGCGATGTTTCAAAGCTAAAGTTCATCAGAATCTTGGGATATGCCTGCTTGACAACGGGAGAGATATAACTAACGACTGGCCTTTGGCCGTAGCAACCATCCATTTAGAACTAGTAACGGCAGTTTGTCCTTCAAGTTGAGAAATTAGTTGATATGTGTCATTTAAATTGTAACAGGAAATGAACACAGCGCAAGTGGCAACAGTGGAACAAGCGGGAAAATGGACTCCACGGTGGTCTGTTCACAGAAATTAATGCACTTACGAGGTTTGAACGGCCCTCCGCTTTGCGCCGGGGCCGTTTTACAACCTCGACCGCGCATTAACTTCTGTAAACAGACCACCGTGTCGTTCATTATCCCTTACGTAGCACACCTGTTACAGCACAGGCCCTCACTGGTGCCTCCTGTCACCACACTCCTGATGATTCTGTTCGTAATAATCAGTAGGTTCGGTGCACAATAAGTGTATAAGATTCTTTCCATTTGGTCCTATTTGATACTTGACCTCTTGAATAGTCAACTGAATTGTTCTGTTTTTCCTATGGTAGCTGCTTTTGTAAGTGAGATTTTGTCCTCTAATGATTCCTTGTCTTGCTCTTCCTGGGCCCTGGTCAGAATGACCTGGAGCAGGTCCTGCGCCAAATCGGGGATAAGGACCAGAAGATCCAGAACCTGGAGGCCCTGCTGCAGAAGAGCCGCGACAGTGTGAGCCAGCTGGAGGCCGAAAGGGAGGACCTGTGTGCCAAGATCCAGGCTGGCCAGGGCGAGGCGGCCCTCCTCAACCAGCTGCAGGAAAAGAACCACACGCTGCAGGAACAGGTAGGCCTTAGAGGCACACTCACACACCACTCACAAGTTTCTTGTTTTTTTTAAAGAAGCACTGCAGTTCTGGTTATTCCTTTGCTGTTTCTGGGTTTTTGCCGGATTTGGGCTCGCATTTTTCACTACACAGCTCCCCCTGCAGCTTCGGTAGCAACCCCCACTAGCTAGCGAGCTAGCCATCAAGAAACCAAGCTAAACAACACATACAGGGCTCACAATAAAACGGTCGAGCAAACACATTGTTCAAGAGACTTATCAAACCACATTACAAAGACAAAGTTCTCCCAAGGGTAGGCTACTTACAATTTCAACAATAACAAAGCCAAGTCTGCGTCCGTTTTGCAGTCTTCTTCGAAACTACAATCTGACTACATTTTCGGTGGGCGATTGGATACTTCCGCTGAGTCACATCCGGATTTACCCGGACAGGGTCCAGAAAGTTGCATATTCGTTTTTTCCGCGGAGAAGCGTAGGGGGAGACGAAGCACCCACCAAACGACCCAGAAAGTGTTGTAGAACCATCAGAACGACTCTCAACCTGCATAGTTAAGGTCATTTTTGCTAAAATTGTTACATAGTGCTTCTTTAAGCCCACAACGTTGTCTTCAAGGCAGCGCTGCCTGGAATGCGCTAGGGTTAGGCATGGGATAAAGTTAGGGTTAGGTTTAGGTTTAGGATTAGGTGCCTTTACTAGATTTTTTTATAATTGTGGCGGCAGGCCATTCCCCCTCTGACTAGTTTTAGGTTACTTATTGTTAAATTCCAATGTGAGCGGCAGCCAGCAGGGGAGGATACGTTGGCAGGATTAAAGCAACTGCAACTACATTGTGCGTCTGATTCTGAAAATGTGGCGGTATTAATTTAAACCGTGGTGGGCTGCCATGCTAAATAAAAAGTAGAGGAAACACTGCTTTAAGTCGACAGTGGCAGCGCTGCCTGGAAACGACGTTGGGGGCTTAAAAACCATCAAGCCACTCATAACAACATATTAGCACATACATGCAAACCAGTTAGCTTCCATCTGAGCGGCATATCAAATGAAATATGCTCACGCAGACAAATACACACTAACATTTGCATTTAGGATTATAACACACCCACCAAGACAATACGCATACTGTTCCTGGGCTGGTGTGGTAGTGAGCAATGGCACTTGCCATAGAAGCCAAATAAGAGTCCCAGTATTTGATACATGCACCACACAGTGACTATCCCAACAGTACAAAGTCAGCTATCATATTTCACCATTGTGTGTACTCTACAGCCTAACTGGCATCCTTATCTGACCCGAGTGTCTACCCTCTCCCACAGATCGGACAGCTGGCGGAGAAGCTAAAGAACCAGTCGGAGAGCCACAAGCAGGCGCAGGAGAACCTGCACGAGCAGGTGCAGGAGCAGAAGACGGCCATGCGCACGCTGCAGGACCGCTGCCAGGCGCTCGAGAGCTCCAACGGAGAGCTCACCTCGCAGCTCGGGGACAGCCGCGAGAGGGTCGCCCAACTGGACACGCAGGTAGGCACCAAGAGTGGAGATAAGGACACACACAGAGACACATTTCGCCAGATTCTATGAATGTTTACACTTAAGTGTGCATGATGTCACATCATTAAAAAAATGACACTCCCCATGTGAACATGGAGATACAGACACAATGCTTCCACTAGTGACAAGTCACATGCACACTTTTGTTTTGTCTATTAGCATTTTAACCACCCAACAAATGACCATATAATGACCATATACTGACCATATACTTCCCAATTCAGCCCCTTGCACATATTAACAGAAGCTTGTAACCTCTCCACATAAAGTAAACCATTTTCTATCACTCCCTCCTGCAAGATCCCACACACCCTCCAGTTCACACTTACACTGAATCAGTGGCGTTGAGCACTTTTTCGACACGCTGACTGTCACGTCTGGACTGACACAAAGGCCCCGTGCTGTTCAGTCGTCAAGAGCCTTAATCTCCATAAGCAAGACCCTGGAAGCAGATCAGCTGAGTATCCGGCGGAGCTTTAATGTCCGTAATCAGCCGGGCTCTCGAGAGCGGATAAGATTGGCCACTGTAACGGGAGAAGTGCTCTCGTATGAGGGGCTGTCCGGTGGCCAGGGTCATATGAGGACTGGCTCCCCTGCAGCGCTCCAGCTTCTAACCATAATGACATGTAATTGGTTGCAATTTCATTTTCCATGTCATGGTGCTGAATTCAGACACCTGCCCATAAACAAACTCTATTGTGTTGCCAAGCTTGCTTGCCAAGTGTTATCTTTTGCATTGTGCGTCACACTAGTCATATTTACTTGTTTTGCAGTGTATGCTTGTTCTGTTAATGTTAATGATGTTTCAATTTTTGCATTACCATTTGAGTTGTCTTCGGGTACACATTTTGCTGCCTGCCTTGCTCTCCGTAGTAGCAGACTAAGCTTCTGAAAACAGCTTGGCATTCAATGAGTTTAATAGGCTTTGTGTGAGTGTAAAGGATGCAGCTGTGGGCACAGTGTCTGCAGGACACTGTGCTTTGTGCGGCCATATCATGCTGTAACTGCCCAACCCCCTCCCCCATTCCCTTCCCTTCCCCCAGCTGAAAGCCAAGACAGAGATGCTGCTATCGGCCGAGGCGGCCAAGAACGCCCAGAGAGCTGACCTCCAGAACCACCTGGAGACGGCCCAGCATGCACTGCAGGACAAGCAGCAGGTGAGCCATGACGACCTCGCGCAGCAACAGCTGGCTCTGCCTCAATGCTAACCCCCTGCCAGCCAATTAGCCCGGCGCCATCCCTCTGTGTTCTCAGCTGAGGCCTGTGTGTGTGTGTGTGTGTGTGTGTGATTTTTCTTTTTCTGTGTAGCTGTTGCAGTTTTTGTTTGTCTCTGCCTGCTTAGGCATTTGCACTGGCCTACTGTGATCTGTGTTTGTTTTCATCTTCTGTGAGTGACTGCTTTGTGTTTGCGTCTGACTGCTGCGTCTGTGTGCAGAGCCTGAGTGTAAGTGAGCCAAGTGCAGCTGGAGCAGCTGGGTATTGTGACGGTCAGCTCTGGGAGGCCTGTGTATGACCACTTCTGTGTGGGGATGGCAAGTGCTGCCCACGTGTGGGACCAAAAGTTATGACCATTAGTGTAGGCCATTAACAAGTATGTGCCTGGTCCAGCGTGGAGGTGCTATTGGTGATACGGTATATATTTATAGTCCAGTCACTCCAGATCAACTATGCAAAACGTGTCCATATCAACACTACAAAACGTCGATGGAATCTCCTCTCCAATCAAAATTAGTGAGACGATGTTTGTGCCCTTACATTGGCGCCCTTTCAAAATGTTAGATGTACTTAATGAAGTCTGTGATATCCTAGCAGGCAACAATTTAGTCTCTTTTATGTCATTGTTTTAGTTGAGCACTGGCCTTTATCCCATTGTTTGGTCTGTATATATCTGAATGTATGTGTGTGTGTGTGTGTGTGTGTGTGTGTGTGTGTGTGTGTAGGAGCTGAGTAAGAGCCAGGTGCAGCTGGAGGAGCAGGGCCAGCGGCTGCAGGAAAAGCAGGAGCACTGTGTCCAGCTGGAGGCCAGCCTCAAGGAGACCAGGGACAAGCTGCTCACCTCCGAACAGCTCACCGACTCACTACAGGCCCATGTTAAGGTCAGTAAGGTCACACACACAGCTCTGGGTTGTTCATGTAGCAACACCTGAAAGTTGCAACCCAAACTATGTTTTGAGTTCGAAATGAGCCTTCATGAGGCCTTCTTGATCCTTGGTTCATAAGGCCTTCATGCTGTGTTTTTGTGTGTCTTACTGCTGTGTATGGTCATCTATTCCATTTATCCATTCATTAATGTGTGGACCATCTCATCCATGTTATACAATGCATAAACCTGACCTTTGGTGTGTGTGTGTGTGTGTGTGTGTCAGAAAGCGGAGCAGGAGCTGGCAGAGCTGCGCTCGTGGCAGGAGCAGGCACAGCAGAACCAGGAGAAGCTGAGGCAGCAGGTGGCAGAGCTGGATGGGAAGGGCAAAGAGCTGGGACGCCTCCTCGGAGAGGAGAAGCAAGGGTAAGGACTGGAGCCGTGTGTGTGTGTGTGTGTTTGCCGACATAGGAATTTAGAACTTTTCTTTTGAACTGAAAGAGAGTAAACTGAGAATTAGCCCAGTCAGTCACCCTTAGCAGAGTGGTCTCTCACATGCATGAATGGATCCAGATGTCGGCAATTTAGCAAGTGAAAGACACTCCTCTGTATGTATGTACGTATGTACAGTAGAGGTTTGTACAGCCAGCGCATAAACAATGTGTGCAGTTGTGTATGAGAGTCATTAAACAGGTTTGTTTGTGTATTTATATGGTGTATACAAAATGAGGGTAACCTCTCTTCCTCTCTATCTGTCTGTCTGTCTATCTATCTCTATATTTATCCTTCTCTCTCCCCCTCTCTCTCTCTGTCTTTCTGTCTCTCCTTTCCTCCCCTCTCTCTCTCTCTCTCTCTCTCTCTTCTCTTTCTCTCTCTCTCTGTCTGTCCCTAGTGCTGCGGCCCTGCAGGAGGAGCTCCAGAAGCGCTCCACGGCCCTCACCGAGGCACGACAGCAGCTGGACAGCAGCCAGCAGGAGCACAGCGGCTTGCAGGCCCGCCTGGACTCCCTCACGCAGGAGGGGCAGGTGCGGCAGGCCGAGCTGGACAAGAAAGCACAGGCCCTGTCCGCAGACCTCGAGAAGGCCCAGAAGGAAAAGGAGGCCCAGGCCAAGGAGCTGGCCAAGACCAAGGAGGGCCTGGCCAAGGCCTCCAAGGCCCTGAAGGAGAGCCAGAGCCAACTGGACAAAGAGAAGAAGAGCCTGGAGGCCAGCCTCAGTGAAAAGGTTTGGGCCTCTGTGGTTTTCAGTGTTAGTCTGTTGGTCAGTGAGTCCGTGTTTGTTTGCCATCCCTGGGGCAAGTCTGGCACTGTTATCTGCCCTTAGTGGTCTGTCAGTGGTATGAAGGGAGGAGGTGGGTTTCATCAGATGGGCCATGATCAAAGGATTTCTGTTTCCACTGGCGTTGTCATGTGTCCCATGTATTGTGTTCTGTGCGGCGTGCCCGAGCCCATGGAGACATTGTTTAAACCAATCCCCCTCCATAAACGCCTGCGATGACCTCAGCCCTGCTGTGCCTCTGGGAAATGAGGCTCTGGCCCGCTTGGCCCTTTCCACTGCTGTTGGCACCGAGGGCAGTTAAACGTGTGCAGACGTGGCCCGGGGCTTGGTTTGATAAGGTCTCCATGAGTTAACTGGGCTGTAAAACTGTCGTCTCTCTCCCTCCCTCCCTCCCTCCCCCCTTCTCTCTCTCCTCCACAGGAGCAGGCTCACCAGAAGGCCATGCAGCAGCTTCAGAAAACTGCTGACGCCACAGCCAAGGAGCTCACAGATGTCAAGGCTCAACTTCAGAAGTTGACCGAGGTCAGTTCTCTTCTCCAGGCTTTATGGTTCTCAGTATAATTATGTGTAGGCCCGGTACTGTGTAAACACGAAGGGCCAGCCTAGTCCTAAACCCAAAGCTTTTTTTCCATGGAGCTTTTCCTCGAAGTTCTACTTTTATTCTACTCTGAAGCATGTACGGGAAACGGGCCCTAAATAAAGCTTTTCCCAACAGGCGGAGAAGGGGCTGAAGTCACAGATGGCTACTTTAAATGTCCAGCTTATGCAAGCTCAGGACACCCTCAAAGCCAAGGACAAAGAGATGCAACAGCTGCAGGCACAGCTGAAGACAACCCAGGGGTCCTTCAACCAGGAACTGAAGAAACTGGAGACCCAAGTGTCTGACCTGCAGGCCGCCCAGGCCAAGAAGGCATGTTGTGGCATTGCTCGCGTGCTTGGTCGTTCTCACACGCCTGTCAGCCCAGCAGGGGTGCACCCAGGCCCACAGAGGTGTTAGACATGTTCAAGTCAGCGTGTTGAGTGACACGCATATAAACACACACTTACACATTTTTATAAAGCAACACATTTTCTTACACTTACGCATCTATAATCACAGCGAATGCATACCTTCACTGTTACACCTGTGTGCCTTCCCACACACACACACACACACACACACACACACACAGACACACAGAAAATTGCTGGTTAGAGAGGCCAGCTGTACCCTTTGAGAATTTATTTGGGTCGAGAATGCCGGGACATGACGCAGAAGCTCAGATTCATCTGCTGACTAAGATGGAGACACACACTCAGCCAGAGGAATCTGGGCAATAACATTTGTTGTATTCAGTTACAGGATATTGCACTAATAAATGACCCGAATATGACGTCTTCACTTAAAACATAAAGTCTCTGTTTTTGTGAGGGTGTGTATATCTGTATGCATGTCTTATGAGTTTGTGTGTTGTGTGTGTGTGTGTGTGTCAGGCTGAGGAGGAGGTGAAGCTGAAGGAACAGCTCTCCTCTGTGTCCAGTGAGCTGAGCTCGGAGAGGAGTCGTGCCGTGGAGCTGCAGCAGAGCCTGGAGAAGGGCCAGCAGAGCCTGGCCACCCTGCAGTCCGACTTCTATGGCAAAGAGTCTGAGCTCTCCGCACTCCGCCAGGACATCAAGGTGTGTGTGTGTGTGTGTTGATCATACCTGAAAAGTGAAAATTCTACTCAAAGGAGACTTTGAAGCTCTGTGATAAAAGTCATTTGTGGCTCTTTATGTGGCCTATTTGTGCCTCTGTGCTCCACAGCAACTATAGATGAAGTGTGTACATTTGGTGAGTGTGTGTCTTACTACTAGTGTGTGTATGTGTGTCCCTCAGGCATCCGCTGAGAAGCTGGTGCTAGCTCAGGAGGAGCTGAAGGCCAGCCGTTCTCACCTGAGCAAGCGTGAGGAGGAGCTGCAGCAGCTGAAGAGCAGTGGAGCGGCTCTGCAGCAGAAGCTCAAGGAGAGCGAGGAGAGCAGCCGCAAGCAGCAGAGCATGCTGGGAGAGCTCCAGAACCAACAGGTAGAGCAGCACAGCCCAGCAGCACAGCACAGCTGCACTCACACTGGCAGGTGTGCAGTAGTGTCCAGTAGTGTGTCTCTCGAAGTGGTAATGCGGTCACAACTTAAAGTGGAGGACACCTCCAAGTGCATTAATTTCTGCTACTCGAGAGGGGTGAAGTCCATTATCCTGCTCGTTCCACTGTTGCAACACTTGTGTGTTGTAAATTTGCTGATGTAATTTCTACATTTTCATCACTAAAACTGTCTTGTTTGTAGAACTACTTATTTCTCAACTTGGACAAACTGCTTGGACAAACATTTCTCAACTTGGACAAACTGCTGTTACTAGCTTTAAATGGGTGGTTGTTTGGGCCAAACCCCAGTTGCTCGTTTCATCTCTCGTTGCCAAGCTAGCATGTTCCAGTATTCTTTTGAGCCATAGGTTTGATAATTTGCCTTTCTAAAGAGCTCATCACAGTAAGGAATTCAACCAAGCAGTGGTTTTATTCAATTATAAAACCAAACGGTAAAGGTTGGGTATTTAGCAGATGCTTATATCCAAAGAGACGTACAGAGACTCGCACTGTTTGCCAAATCAAACCTTGGCCAACTGGATACGTAGGGGAGACGATAACTGCTGCACCACACCCATGCAATAAAATGAGTAGCATTTAGCATCAATTACATCATGTAATTTACATGAATAGCGTCATGTAATGAATATAAAGTCATATGTTTGTAAACATCTAATCAGTGTTAGTGGTGTGTGGTTCTAGTGGCAGGAGAGTATCTTGTATCTCGTACAAACCATGTCACTGAAGTGTGTGTGTGTGTGTGTGTGTGTGTGTGTGTGTGTGTGTGTGTGTGTGCGCATGTGTGCGCGCTGCAGGCCCAGACGCAGGAGGAGCTGCAGAAGGAGCGTGCTCAGGTGGAGGAGCTGAAGGCAGCCCAGAGCGCTCTGGAGAAGGAACGGAGTCGCCTGGGTGCCGAGCTCAAATCTCTGGCCGAGAAGTCCGACAAGGTCAGAAGAGCAATATGCAACTGCACATGTATGCCCATGCCCCCAAACTAGAGTTGCCCCAAAGGAGCTTTTATGTAGGATCGTGGAGAACATGCATGTGGGCCCATGGTGTGTTGTGTGTACAGTATGTACTCTAAACTCACACAGCTCACCTTGATGAATGTCTGTGCACATTCAGGTATTTTGACTGACAGCTGTTTACACTGACCAATGTTAGGTATTTTTTATCTAAGCCTGAACTGTGCCTTACACACCCAATGTTTGTTGTGTGGGTAAAACTGCTGTAGGTTTTGCTTAGGTGGTAGAGGTGTAGGGCTGAAACGATTCATCGAGTTACTCGAATAACTTCAAAAATTACAAAATTCCTATGGGCGCACTATCACGCACAGGGACTGTTTGCCTCAAGCCCTCAAGTAAATTCCTATGAGATGTCTATAAATGGCAGAGAATGTCTAAAGTTTTCAAGTAAAGTTTTGGGATCATTACATACTCAAAAAGGAAAAGAACGAGCATCTGAACCGAAAACATCCACTCCATGCTGTTTCACCAAGCGTCTATAATGTAGGCTATCTATCAATCTGTCTAGCCTATCTATCTATCTACGTAGCCTATAGCCTACATTGATGTTGGCTGATTTTAATCACATACAATATTTGTAGCGATGTCGTGATATAATGTTTAGCTTTGATGTTTTTAAGTAGCCTAATAAACTTATTCACGTTCAATTGCAAGACAGTATGCCTAAAAAAGAACCCCTCACATGCATGCACCCTCACGCACCGCACGCGTGCACACACACACACACACACACACACACACACACACACACACACACACACACACACACACACACACACACACACAAAGGTTGCTAGGTTACCATAGCAAATAGGCTCACCCAGAAATTATTTTTAGTAGCCTAATGGTAAAATTATTTGTTAGTAGCCTAATGGTAGGCTATTTTTTAGTAATGGTGAAATTTTGTTAGTAGCCTAATGGTATGCTATTGTTTAGTAACAGATATTTACTTTGATATCAGGTCTAGATTACATTAAATTGCTTCCCCTCTTCTCCCTCCCATTACTTCACAACATAGTATGGACAGCTTTGTTCACCCAGCTAAGTCATGCACAAGAGGTTGCAATTTTACAGACAACATTTTGAACATTATTTAATTGTTGGCACTGGCACTTATAAACACTAAATGGGTAAATTGCAATAAATGGGCTTAGTTTTGGAGCCAAATGTTGGAGTTAGAATAAATACCTCTGTGCCAATTGCTTGATCATTTTACAGCAATGTAATTTACGTTATGCATTATTTGTTTTGGTCGTTTAAAAATGCAAAAAAAAAAAACTGATTAATCGATCGATAAAGTGCTAGATTAATTGAGGAAGTGGACTCAGTGGGAGTCCCTCTATCTCTCTCTCGTGCTCCGCGCGCTTCCTCACACACCATCTGCAGTCTGCCCTGGCTTTCAAGCTGCATTACACTCACTGCGTTTGGCTAACAGAGAGAGGGAAAGAAGGAGAGAGAGAGAGAGAGAGAGGGGAGGAGAAAGAGATAGCTAGGGAGTGGGAGGGGAGATGGAGAGAGATAGAGAGGGAGAGAGACAGGGAGGGGAGGGAGAGATAGAGAGGGAGAGAGAATCGATAGCTGCAGCCCTATAGAGGTGTGTGTTTATGTACTGTATGCGTGTTTACGTGTGTGTGTGCGGTTGCTGTGTGTGTTGTCAGGAGCTGAAGGAGCTGCAGGCGGCGAAGCAGATGCTGATCCAGCAGAAGCTGGAGCTGCAGGGCCGTGTGGAGGCGGGGCAGGCGGCGCTGGAGCAGGAGCAGCGCGAGCACCAGGCCACACGCACAGGCTTCAGCTCCAAAGAGGAGCAGCGCAAGGCCGACACGCACAAGATCCATGCCCAGATGGTACACACACACGACACACGCACACACACACACACACACACACACACACACCAAATACTGTCCATGGTATATAAACATACATTATTCTCACCTTGTGTACACAGAGTTCACTAAAAGAAAGGTTTTGAACAACTCACTTGGTTTTTCTGCTCGCTGCCGTCTTGCCAGTCAAGGACTGAGTTGTCCAAAAACCTTTCTTTTTAGTAAACTATGTACACGAACAATGTTCACAATGCTCGAGTTCATGTGTAGAGACACTGATGATACTTCGATCAAAGTTTCATGTTGTGTCAAGCCTTCTTAGTGTTTTAAAAATAGCGATTTTGACATGATCATGTATCAATATAGTAGTACCCATAGCACCCATACCCACATTCCCATTCAAAAGGCCAGTTCACCCAAAAACGACAACACGTACAAGCTTAAAAGCGGCACTTCGGATGTAATTATGCTTTTAAACGAAAGTGACTCCGGTACATTCACAAAAACACCCTAGGATGCATTTTGGCAAGAGTTACGCTTTAAAGATATACACACACACACACACACATACATACATACATACATACATACATACATACATACATACATGGGCATATGTACAGTAGATCAACATTACAGCCTCCTCAGTGTTATCTCTCATTTTAGTAGGCCGTAGTAAATTTGTGGCTATTCTTTAATGGATGGAAATAGCGGAAGCAGAAACACCACACACATCACATCAATCCAAGATCTGTAAGGTTGTTTGTTTGTTTGTTTATTTGTTTGTGTGTTTGTGTATGTGATTGTCTGCCTGTGTTCTCTCTGGTGCCCTAGGCGGAGGAGGTGCGTGCGCGTGAGGAGCTGCAGAAGGAGAAGGAGGAGAGCGAGGTGCGTCTGGGTCTGCAGCTGTCGGCGCTCAATGAGAACGTGGCCACTCTGAAGCGTGAGTGGCAGGGCAGCCAGCGGCGTGTGGCCGAGCTCGAGAAGCAGACGGATGAGCTGCGCGGGGAGATGGCTGTGCTCGAGGCCACCGTGCAAAACAACCAGGACGAGAGGCGTGCCCTGCTCGAGAGGTCTGCACGCACGCGCACACACGCCACACACGCACAGACATACACACATTTGGACATATACCTTTATATTAGTGCTGTCAAAATAAGTCAAAATAAATACCAGAAATAAAATAAAAATAAGCCAAAATAAAATACCAGAAATAAAAATAAATCTGTCTGGGGCCGCAAATATATCTGAACCATTTTATTAGCCTCAGGCATATGGCATACTAACCATACACTGCATATGCTATATTGTACAGCATAATATTTTCATATATGTAAATTTGTATCCCCTGATAAACATAGACTTGGCGTGCAGAGGTTGTTTTAATGATCCTACGCATTCAATTTGCCATCAGTACAACACAGTGGTTGTTTAACTTTTCACACAATCCAGTCAAATTTTTTTTCATGCAATTCAGTCAAATGATAAAATGTATTACTCTCTGTGAACAGCCCTACAGTACTTTACATGCGTAGACACATCTAGGGTGTGTTCCTGAAGCTCCATTGGTTTAGCAATGTAGTAACAACACTGCTGTCATGGCTTTCAGATAATCAGATAACACATACTGTTAAAACATTCTATATAGTACTGTAAATCATGTTTGAATAAAAACATCTACTAAATGACTTGAAAATATAAATAGAACTGTAATTGTGTGTGAGGGATCGCTGCAGTGGACCTTTTAAAAAAGCACCGTCTTGCTTTTTTTCCCATGCTCTTATTTTCTCATTTTTGTAACTTACATTACGTGTGTGTGTGTGTGTGTAGGTGTGTGAAAGGCGAGGGGGAGATTGAGAAGCTGCAGGGTAAAGTGGTGGAGATGCGGAGGAAGCTGGATGACACCACCGCCGCCATGCAGGAGCTTGGCCGGGAGAACCAATCACTACAGGTCCGCCTCACACGCAGCCAATCAGCAGTGTTGGATGGACAAGCAGCCAATTGCTGCAGGGAAAACACAACCACTGTAGATTTTAGTCTGCACGGAACACTGACATTAACACTGATTAGATCTAAATGGAATTATAGATCTATTTTAACTTTTAATCAGAATAACTCAATTTCCTGTATATGTGTATACTAAATATAAACCTTCACACTGAGAATCAGTTCCAGTAAATGGTCTGCTGTATTGATTTGGATGCTTTGTTTTCTATTTGTTATGCAAACTTAGTGGTGGTTGTCATGGTGACAGCATGGTGATGTGTGACCTTTCCTGTGCCCCTAGATCAAGCAGTCTCAGAGTTTGACCCGAAAGTGGGCTGAGGACCATGAGGTGCAGAACTGCATGGCTTGTGGGAAAGGCTTCTCGGTCACTGTCAGAAAGGTTGGCCTATTTTTCTCACTCTCACACTCTCTCACACACAGAAAAGTCTCACACACAGACACACACACAGACAAACTAAACTATTACACAACCTTCCACCTCACTCCTGCCCAGTAAGTACACATATGCACATACCTATAGCACATAATTGACATGCAAACAGGCTGCCTCCCTCCCTCCCTCCCCAGGGCGCGTTTTGACATTCTCCCACACATCATGGTGGCTCCATCCACTCTCATTCATTTGTCTCCTGTCAGGAGGGAGAAACCCGGCCGGCTCTCACGCAGCCCATTTGTTAGGTGGTGCCACACAGTCCTATTCACCGCAAGAGTGGATCAATGGAGTGTTAATGATCAGCCAGTGCCTTGAACACACTGCCTAGTCCACACACACACACACACACACACACACACCCCTCTAAAGGGCTGTTTGCTCAGGCTAAAAGAGCCCCACATCAAAGCCCCACACCGCTGGAGGCCGTGGTGATTCAGGCCCCACAACAACAGATCAATACAAATGCTAATACTGCAGCCTGTCTTCAAAGGCCGGGCTCGAGCTGCTCTGAGCGGCACTGCGGCAGTACGGTGGAGATGATCACGGCATCATGCCAAGCAGCTCTGGCCTGCGCTGTGCTACTCCAACTCATTATATCGACCCCAGGCACATGGGCCCGACTTTGTTTCAAAACTGCAGTTACCATTCAAACTTTTACAGCTGCCATGAGCCCAATACACGCTCAACCCAACCTAGTGTTTATGATCTCTCTCTCTCTCTCTCTCTCTCTCTCTCTCTCTCTCTCTCTCTCTCTCTCTCTCTCTCTTTTCTTCTCTTTCTTTCTCTCTCTTTACCTCTACAGCACCACTGCAGGCACTGTGGTAATATCTTCTGCAACGAGTGCTCCGCCAAGAACGCCCTCACGCCCTCCTCCAAGAAACCTGTCCGAGTGTGTGAGACGTGCTTCGAGGAGCTCCAGGGCTGACCTTCACACAAACACACACACACACACACGGTTCACAACCTCCCTTCACACACTACACAAACTCACACACGCTCACTCACACACACAGACACACGCAACACCACATGCATGCACATTGTGTAAACACACACTAGCTCAGGAGCAGAGGACTGCACTCTGCTCTGAGGAGAGCTGCTGCAGAGGAAGGACACTGGAGCAGCACCACTTGCACCATTGGGGGAGGGGGTTACGAGGACCCCTCAAGAGCTCATTTGGAAGACTCGCTCTGCAGGGAATCGCTGAGAGACCTCCAAGTGTCAACTTCAAGGAAAGGAGTCTTTTTGTTTAGTTTGTTTGTTTGTCTGTTTTTGTTCTTTTAAAAGAGGAGAGAAAGGAGAGCAGACGGAGAGCCAAGCCAGGCCTGTCCCGGTCTGCCCTGTATTGTGCCTTGTCCGCCTCAGAGGCTGTCTACACCCAGCAGGGGAGCGCGGTCTGGGCACAGGGTGGTGTTGTCTCCCTGATGTGGGATGGTCTGGATGTGGAGTGGGATATTGTACAGAGATATGTGTGTGTGTGTGTGGATGGATGGCTGGGAAAAAGGTGAGTGGAGTGTGACAGGTGATCTGATTGCATTGAGAGGGATGTGTGATTGGTGACTGTGTGACTGAGTTGATCATATGAGAGGAAGTTGTGTGGCTGGGCTGATGGTACTCTAAAGACATGGATGTGTGCATGTGTTTTGATGTCAGTGGGATGTCTAACCAGGTGGGGTCAGTGTGCACTTGGAAGTGATGATTGTTGAAAGATGCCGCTGGTCTATGGAAGTGAGTGGAGATTATTTTAAAAGGATTGTGAGGTTGATGTTTCCAGACAAGTCAGTGTTATGTTAATGATTTAAAAACTACCTTTAAATACCAATATCCAGGTTGTGTTGGTATGATGGAGAAAACCATTTAGAGGTGCTGTGTGTTTTTTTTTTTTTTTTTTTTGCAGTCAGGTCTAATGTGTATTGCTCTGTGTGATGTGGTATTGGTGAGGTCTTGTCATAGTGAATATGGGCCATGTGTTTAAATGGAAATACATAAGGTGGACAGTGGAATCAACACCAGCAGGGATCTGATTAGAACCAAAGAATGTAGAGTAGGTATGCGAGTGTGGAGTATGGTTGTGTGTGTGTGTGTGTGTGTGTGTGTTAGTGTGTGGAAGTCTGAGTTGGGTGGAAGAAGGATCTCTTCTTATCTAACACTGAGGTGTTCTGGGGCTCTGAAAGGCTGGGTTATGGATCTGGACATTTCTGAGATTCCTTATGAAGCCTCTCTGGCCACCCCTGTCATCTGTACAGCTGATTCTCAAATGGCTTCTTGTTCTTTGGTTGAAATGTGTTTCATGTTGCACTGGCCACTGATGTGTCATGACCCACAGGTCGTGGTACCTCACTGATGTAATATACATAAATACAAGTAGGTGCAAATGATGGTACAATTAACCCTGCATTGTGCATAGGCGTTGACCTGTGTGTGTGTGCGTGCGCGCCCATCTCGCTTTTGAGCAATAATTGTGATCCCGTGGCACTGGCTGCAGCTGTTTGTATGTGTGACTGCTGCGTATGAGCACTTGGTCTGTTTGTATGGTTGCATTTTTAAAACATAATTTCCTCTTAAATTAAGTTTTAGAGCATCTGGTGTTGTGTTGTCTGAAGTACTGCCTGTACAAAAAGAGCAACTCAGCTTAGCCGTAGATCTATCGCACAAGTGACTTGATGTCGATGTGAAGAAGCACTCTTTGGAAGAGCTACAACCTCAGTGTTGCTCCGTCACCGCTGTTGGCAGGAGCAGGTTAGTCAGGTTTCGCCAAGCGACGTAGACCTCCACCCTACCCCAATCCCCCAGCCCTGCTGAAGAGGGAAAGCTTCTCAGCTTATCTGTGTTTGTTTCTTATATGAGTTTTCTTTTTAGTCTGGGGTAGGTGTAGGGCTCTTACCTCTTGGTTAGGCACAAAGGGAAGGTCAGAGGTCAGATTTGCATGACCTTTTGTGCCGGGGGTCATAGTCACATTTTAATTCAGCATAGTATTCACTTCCATCTGGTAAAGAATCAGAACAGTATAACAGAAGACATTGTTTTATGTGTTTAGTAGAATGCACTCAAGCTCTCTCACTCTCTCAACTTGCAGATCTTCATGTATTTCTTCATGCATGTGGGACACTGACTTGCACAAAAGAAAAAAAGAAAAATATACAAGGCCTGCTGAGATGTAGGTGTGGCTGTCAGTGCCAATCCTACTGAATGTTTGTGTTAGTGCCATGGATTTTCTCTCCTCTCTCCCGCCCTGTGTAGAGGAGGAACATCACACGTTCGCTTTATGGACGGAATTCAGCTCTTATTTTCGCGCTCACTAACAGATGCCATTGTAACTTTGTCTGTAACATGTTTTGATTATGATGTATAATATGTTTTTTTATATATATTAAAAAAAGCAAAGGGAGAAAAATGTACTGAGGACGTATATGTAAAAAAGAGATTAGTCTTAACCGTCCTCATATATCATTTGGTATTGACACTACGCATTGTTGTGGTCTTGACTTGGTGGTTTATCATGGCTGTGTTTGTGCGTGGCGTGCTGACCAGGCCTCTACATGCTCACCACTGGACACTGTGTGTGTGATCATGTCTCTGTGCCTTAAGTTTACGTTCCCGCTCACTGTCCCCTCTCCATCTCTGGCGTCTATCTGGAAGACCACAGCTGACTTAACAGCAGAGACTGACTGACCCGACCCGACGTGACGTACTGAATGGTTTTACTTTTTGTTATGAGAGGAAAAACAAAGTGATGTAATTTATGTCCTGAGGGATCATTTGTTTTCTAATTTTCCATCATGTTTAAGAGTAAATAATAAAACTAGGTGTTTCTATTTTCCACATAAATCCTGGCCTTTCTCTGCTTTTTTGGGGGAAATGGGTCCTCCCTAGTTTGTCCCTGCTGTTCAATAGCAAGAGCATCTCTCTAGCCCAGTGTTTTTCAACCTTTTTTGAGCCACGGTACTTTTTTACATTAAATTTCTGCGGCACACCGCCAACCAAAAATGTAACAAAATTACACATCGTAGCCTAATAGGCCTACAACAAGAATGATGACAATTTAGTCTTTCCATTTGTTTACAGCTCAGTTCAGAGTCTGCATTTTTCCTTTTCAAGTAGGCCTATCCATTGCTGTTTTACATCTTGTCACCCATAGATATTAGAAAGCTAGATACCGCATTGTCCGTAGAGTTCTATTACGTGGCATTAGCTACATGAACATGGCCGTCATATTGCTGGGGGCAAACACCTTACTGTCAACACTTGCCGACAATCAGAGACGCCTGTTTCTCCACTGGCCTCCAGTGATTGTTGCCCGACCATGATGTCACCGCATTGGGCCCCAGAATGTAATACGCTATATGATGATGAAAGCTATATGATAGCGCCATCATATAGCTTAATAGCTTTCTAATATCTATTTTTCACCGCCACTTCTCGTGCACATCACTTAACTAACCAGGTCATTATTGCACTACCTAGTGCCACTCACTGACATGAAAGAGTATTTATTTACTTACAAGTCACTACACTGCAGGCACATAGCCTACGCTCAACAATGGCAGAGCCTATTTGCAACAACAAAATAAATGTTTTTGGACCGATCAAGTGAAATTGCACAATTTCCCATGGCACTCCTGATGATCTCTCATGGCACACTGGTGTGCCGCAGAACAGCGGTTGAAAAATCACTGCTCTAGCCCCAATAATGTTATTTAGTCTAGCCACAGTAAAATGTGCTATTGTTCTTCGCCGTGCTGCAGTGCAAACCATATTGAATGGTAGTCTTTGTTAGATAATAACATGTAGATTAGTCTAAAGAGCTGTTTTCAACCAGCCAGTGTAGTCTGCTGCACAACAGATAATTCATCAGTTCACAGAGTAGTTTCATGGGAAACTTTTAATTACAAAAAACTAGTCATTTACATAAACTGGAAAAACATTAATATCTAGAGTGTATGCTTGACTTCGTCTCTCTGTGATTGCCCTATTCCCACTGGATGGATGCATGCGCGTGTGTGAGTAGGTGAAAGTGACTCGGACAACTTGGCAGGGGAGATGATCCGTCTGATCCACAGGGCATCACCTGTAGCACACACAGAGAGGGAGAGAGCTATTCGCCATAGCGGTGACTGTTGACGCTTCCACACACACTTCTGAACTGAGGAGGGAGGAATAAAGACAGTCTGGGACAGTCAGGAGGGGGTGGTGGTGGAGGAGGAACGTTCTACTGGGGCAGAGGGGTGAGCCTCAGCAGGATGGTCACGGGGTGGGGAGGCACTGGAAGCTACAGCCTGCTGAGGACCAGGGTTAGGTTGGGTCTGTTGGGGACTTTCCACAGGGGCCGGTGGAGAGCAGTGGCTCAGATTTGCGAGGACTCCAGCCAGGCTGACGAGTTTTTGAGATGGGTATGCCGCGAGTCCTGCTTCAAAAGTGACGAAATGGCACTCTCGATCTCGGTCATCCATGATTTCTACAACACAAATAAATGCCTTGTTTAAGTCAAGTCAGACCATGAAGACACATCCTTCAACAAACAACTAGGGGTCCAAACTATGTAGCACATTCCTTAAGGGAAGCTCAACAGAAGCACTTGGACGGCTGCTCTCCTTATCTCAGGCTTCCACACTCTGCACAGTCAGCATTGACAAATTAACATTTTCTCTAACGGGTACAGAGAAATGCTGAGCCCACAGGGGTTTACAGGGATTTACTGAAAAACAAGCTCCTTTCATCACAATATCACGTGAACTACTTGGAGCATAAAATCACAGTTTGCACTTAACCAGATACTTATGTAAACTATTCATACAGACCTACTTACTAAAGAAAATCAACCATTAGTTGAGGAGACAGATGGCATGATGATAAACCGTGGGAACTGGGAGATAACGCAATCTAAGTACTGCCGTATCAGCTGAGTCAGCTGAAAATCACTCCCGAGTCTGTACAATTACCTAAAGCTGGCCATAAACCAGTGACACAGATGGCGTCACTTGACCCATCTGGACTACTGTCTAGGACTAGAGTGAGATAGTTGAGGAAACGCCCTGTTACAGTCCAAGGGTGAGCGCCAACCAAAACAACCTCTCACCCAACAACTTGGTGTGACGGCAACCTTGGAGGGCTGTCAGTTTTGTGAACTATGGTGCTCTTGCTGATGCTACGTCAGATTACAGAGAAGTTGGAGACGCACCTTCACTACCAAGCCGTCAGCCTGTGGTCACCACAGTAGTGACAGTGATGGGTTAATTATGGGCAGGTGCTGGGGAGACCCACCTTGGCGGCTTCTGAGTAAGCCTGCAGGATGAAGACACCGATGCACTGCTGGTAGCGGTTCTGGTGCATGAGGATGAAGGAATTGGGCAGGCTTGAGGCTGAGGAAGAACACACAGAACCAGCCCAGCCAGAGAGAAAAGGAGGAGGAGGCATTAAAGAACAACCTTTTATGATCAGGTTTCATCCACTACTGATGGTCACAATACACAGACATCAGAATGACTTAAGAATAAAAAATAAGACATATCAATAAAGTTGTTACAATGGTGGACTTGTTTATGGTCAAACACAAGAGTGGCTTGTGATGACTGTGGTGATCTTAGCTATACCTGTAGCGTTGAGCTGGTCAACATTCTTGAGCTGCAGGCGGTCAAGGGAGATGGGCTGGTCCAGGACGGTGAAGCTGCAGCCATCCTGCAGCAGCTGCTCCAGCTCCTGACCCGGGCCCGGACGCAAATGGATCACATCAGCACCGACAGACCTCTGGGAGATACGGACACATGCATGCGAGATGTGAGTGACACACACACACACACACATTCCAGAGATGGTATCGCTGTGTGTGTGTGTATACACACTGAAGAAACAATAAGCCACATACAGTGTAAAGAAAGTAGACACATTTGTAATTTAAATGTTCATATATTATACTATATAGTCCTGATCCTACAGAAGTTTACATTTTCACCAGATCTGCATATTCTTAACAAACAGCAGCTTTAGTTGTCAGATTTCAAGATCACCTAAGATACATTGGGGTATAAACATGTTGCGCCTCAATCAGACTATAATCCAATGATAATGATGAGATCACTGTATTGGATGATAATCCTGTGTGTAAACAGGACTTTATTGGCCTGAACGATGGGGCGTGAGCTGCGCCTAGAAAGGCGTTTATTATGTTTTTATTGAAATAATTACTATTGCACCTGCTACACCCAGCGTCGGGCAAGGGCAATTAAGAGGCGAGGCAAGGAAGCGTTGCACAATTATCTTTTGAATAACAGTCATAAAGCTACCGATGAGCCGTACCTTTTTAGTCCGTTTCAGCTTGGTGATCAGCAGAAACTCATCGAAGAGGAACAGGAAGACTTCATGGAGTTTAGCATTTTCTGTGAGGGCATAGTATTATAACCGTGAAAAAGAATACAAAAAGATTCACCGCAACAAAATGTCCAGGTTCACATGACACTGCATGTGATGATGACCCAGATAGAAGCTAGGTAGTAGTTAGTAGTCATTTCATACTCAATAGGAGGTAGCAGACACAGATCATAAATAGATCGTAGAGAGGTTGTAGCTGACACTAGTAAAGATTTGGCCCTGATGAGTGTGAAACTACTTGTGTGCATGTGTGTCTGTCAAAGCGGAGCGTCTCACCAATGAGGACCAGCTTCCCTTCGTGCAGCAGGCTACGGTGAGAGATGAGGTTCTCCAGAGTCACAGCCTTCAGCAGGTGCTTCAGGTTCTGCAGGTGGACATGAAATGGGGGTTAGGAAAGTGACATGTTTGGTCTTGTCCTTAGTGTCACTACATCAACAACTACAGCATCAATGCCCTGTCGTTGAACTGGAAGAGTAAGGTGATGACAACCAGCAGGTTACAGGTTTGGTTTCTGAGGAATACACAGACTGATGATGGGTAAATGCCTTCCTGTACTGTATAAGAAGTAACTCTGCGACAAAAAAACTGCAAAAGCCACAATCCCTTGAACCCACTGGTACTGCCTGGTACTGTACTTTGCAACCCACCTGTCACACTATGGCGACAGAAACAGTGACATCATTGGGATGACCTACCAGGAGTGCAAAGGGCAACAAATAATATCTTTAGTCTACTATAAAGGACTGTCTACCAAATATTATAGAGTGGAAGGCTCTAGAATCTTTGCCATCTACTACATACTCCAATTAATTATCCTAGTGAAAGTTTAATTTGAGAAGGACCATAAACTAAATCCTTGCCAGTTAAGCTTTCAGTCATGCTGTGCCTTCTTGAGCTGAGTGTTGAAATGTCCTGTCATTAATTGGTCTATATTATACGTTTGGCTGAGTGTTGACAGCTCACCTCGGGCACGTAAGCTCGCTTGTCCCTCTCCCATACCGGCAGCCAGACCAGTGCCTCCTTCAGCTGCTTGACCTTCTGGTAGTTGTCCAGCCATTTCACCTTCCCCTCCAGGTCATCTGCACGGACAGAAGGCACAGGGCGTGAGTTCACTGCTTCATCATCACAGTAACAAAACCCCACACAAAGCCGCCTGGGACATAAATAAAACCCCTGCTGGGGTCACTGAGAGGTCACTCCGGGTTCCTGCCTCACAATAACACAGCAGATAATGGACATGTGTGATCTTTTTTTTTTCTTGCCCTCGTGCTGACGACAATTCCATCTATTTTTAGCCTCCCAGTTTGATGAGATTAGTAGCACGCCCTGTGGCTGCTGTGATCTCACGACACAGATCCGTGTGGTGGGAGGGAGAGAACGGGGAGGGTGGAAGGCGACCTTTACACGTGTTGGTCCTGCTATAGCCCCCGGACACTGTAGCAGGACCAACATGGACACAAAGGAACACACCCAGCCAATAATTATGGGAGGACAATGCAGAGAACACACACACACACACACACACACACACACACACGCCAACACATATGAAAGCTCGTGGGAACAGTTGTGCTTATGTTATTTCTGATTGTGCCACTTTCAGTACCACTGACTTCATCTCCCACTGGTTGACCTGGTTGCCTGGTAACCGTGTGAACAGGTGTTCGTGTCTGAGCTGCGATGTGACCTGGCTGGACTCCAGGTAGATGACACAGTTATACAATTAACCACATGAGGAACCACATCAGTGGTCAGTGCCCTTTAAATTACTCTACAACTGGAGAAATTTAAATGGGAACTACTGGGGTGGCTAGTTCTAAATCTAAACCTGATTCTGTTGTGAGATGCAGGTAATGTTCAGAAAAACGTAGGTATGCAAAGGTGTACAAAGTGTGCAGTTTTCCATACAGTTTCAGTAAGCTTGCTCAAATAAGATGAAAAAACAGATGAAAGCAATTGCTTTTAGAGGGCATTTTAAGTAACTATGAAAACTTTACCCTGTGAAAAAGTACTAGATTGTTATCCCCTCAGTACACTGGTGAAGATGAGGGGCTTTTGACTTTCAACTGCGGAAAAGGTGCTTGCTTATGCACAAACAACTGCTCTCTGAAGAGAGGGAAAGAGAGAGAAGCCTAAAACAAACTGAAATGGAAAACATGAATAATCAAATTTGGATGTGCTGACTTTGTGCAGATTTTACTTTCAAATCTGATTATGCCATCCAGTTACATTAACTGAGAAATGGAAAGTGGCCAATCACTTTTCACTGACAAATCAAGTTCTCCTTGCTTTTTGCACGTCACATTGCACAACCCTTTTCAAAACAGTTTCCCACATCAGCAGACACACACACACACACACACACAAACAAATTCCACAGCATTTTTGGAAAGACGTCACTGGGATTTTGCTCCACCAATCTCTTCAGTAGAAATGGTTGCTCAGATCTATTATAACCAGTGTCGGTTAATCAGGCTGTAGTGTGATGATGCAGTGTTTGTAATGGGCAGTGAGAGAGGTCCAGTGAGACACAGAGGCGAGGGACTCACAGATGGCTCTGTCCACCTGCTCCACGACCCTCTGCAGGGCGCTCTCCTCCTCCGGGCTCTGGGTCCTCTTGCTCACGTTCTTCAGGAGGAGCGGGTACCGTGTGAACCTCTGCAGCGGAACCACCAGCAGGTCAGCAGCTGACGGCCCTGGTGCCGCACTGCTGGAAAGCGGGGAGAGAGAGACCAGAGAGAGAGAGAGAGAGAGAGAGAGAGAGAGAGAGAGAGAGAGAGAGAGAGGTTTGTTAACCCATTATTCTGAAGAGAGACTTCATTACACTGCCATATTGGGACACAAGGATTATCTAACGTAACAAAGCACAGATGGATAGATGGGGGTGGGGAGCAAAGGGAGAACCATGCAAAACAAGCCCATATATAAAAGACCAGGGAGAACAATGACTGATAATGACTTTGATGGATGATAAGAAAAGTCCCAGACTGCAAAGCGAGCCTGCCTGCCTTACTGGCAGACTGACTCATCTCTGGCTGATGGATGTGCTCCAACACGTTGAGCAACAGCCACTGCCAGCAGAGCCACCCAATAGGACCTTGCCCTGGGAGAGCGGTGCGGCGTGTGCTATGCGCCCGCCTGCCCCTGGCTGAGTTCAGGCTTGCCCTGCCCGGTGCTCCTATATCCTGCTGGACTAATTTACTGCCTCTAATAACCTGCACACAAATACCTTCACGTAGGAGCCAAAGTCCTCTCGGGGCTTCAGGCTGTCCAGATAAAGGATGGCGGTCGAGTAGTTCAGGCAGTACTTCTGCAGACAGTGGCAAATGCTCTCCCCAAAAGCCTGCAAACAGCAGCGCACACACCCAGTTTCAGAGGAGAGGCTGATCCATTCTGGTGATAAAGGGTTGGGGTGTCCTGGGGGGTGACCTCATTTACTCAGTGGGTGGACTTACCTTTTTGAGAAGAGCCAGCAGGGCCTGTGTGTTGTCCGAGTCCGAGTCCTGCCAAGACTCCTTAATCACACGCAACAGGCTGGTCAGGAAGTCAAAGCTCACCTGGGACAACCAAACAGCGTGACATTTGCTTTTGTTTGTTTGGTAAACATTTTTTTTTCATCCAAGGCAATTGTCTATTTTCACTATAGACTTGTCTTCCCTGACAAAAACTCAAATGGGGATCCAGACTTTAACCTGGCTCACACACCAGTGGTCCCTTTCCTCAACAACTGAATGAATAATCACACCAGATAGCAAAATAAATGTATTCTTGAGTTGCAATTGTTCTTACATAACAGTAGCATATCTGTCATTTGATTCACTTTTACAAAATATACAATGTTTAGAGGTGCCTTGTTAGCACAGCCCGCTCATGTGTTATCAGTGACTGATTAGATCTGCCCTTTTTTCTTCTATCTGATCCTGAAGGGTGTTGTACCAGGCAAAGCTCGTTGAGATTGGCAAAGAGCCTCCAGGAGTCGATATCTTGCAGGCAATCTCGCAATTGCAGATCGTTCAGGGTGGTCAGGAATACCTGCATAGAGACAAACAACAATGGGAAGCAAAACAGGTTAATTTCACTCATGAGGTCTGCGGGGACAAAGTCAACGTTACAACATGTTCCCTTCAGTGCACAGATACCACTGGGAATCATTTCAACCATTTCACAAAAGAAAGGAGGACACAGCACAAGAATACAATGGCACGCAAGAACAAAATGGACACTTGTTCTAGTAGTATGTGTGACTGTGACAGAGTGGCTACTGTACCTCCTTCAGGACCATAAGCTGGTCCAGAAAGTAGACGCACTCACTGGTGAAGAGCTCCCAGATAACCTCCTGCCTCTTGTAGGCTTTGGGTTCCTCCTGAGCGTGGAGCGGGGGCGAGTGCTCCCTCAGAAACTCCTCCAGAGGGCAGTCCTGGGGAGGGACACGAGTCAGTTAAGCGCTTGTGTCCAGACAGAGCACAGCTGGTGATGAAAAGCAGACTGCTGGAATTCAGACATGCTGGAGTTCGTTTAATGCTTTCAAACACTGTCCAGACTGAGTATACTTGCTAGTACTGGAAATGCAGACATGTTGTAGATGGTTTATTTATTTCAAACACTGCATTAAGCAGGAGAGCCATGTTGCAATGGCTGAAACTACAGCTGCTTTCAGATCTACGTGTAAGTCCGCATGTTCTGCGGATGTCAAGCGGTTGGGCCGTTTATCTGAACAACATAACTGGACATTTGGAAACTTAGCCAGCTGTTAAACTACTCCCGGAGATTCTGTTCATTCAACCACGTTCAACCTGTTCGACCACATAGAGATTCTGTTAGCGGCACACTATGCAGGTTTTTTAGCTTAATATGCAAGTTTTTAAGCTTAATTTACCTTCACTTAACAGCTTCAGAGTCATTGGGATGGTTATATGACTTTTTCGGGTTGAATGGTGGCCGCCTCGCTTCCCCTAGCCTGTGAGGGAAAACCACCCTTGCAACTGTGGGCGGCGGGCCGACAGCCTCGGTGTCAGGAATTATAACGAGTGTAACGAATTGCTTTACTGCATTCAAATACACATACACGCCAGGCACCGGCTAGAAAAAGCGATGGAGTTTCTCAGACATTCGTCATGACCGAGCCAGCGAAAAAGAAGCAAAAACCGAGAAAACAGTAAGGAAATTGCCAATACTGCATAGTTTACCTTTAATGTGCGTCGGTGTCGTTCACATATATGACCACATAATGTCAATATGTTAGCTTCACATCCGGACCTCCGTTTGACAAAGCTCTGCATATACTGCGGAGGACGTGTCTGAAAGCAGCATGTGTTGAAACCTTGTTTCCTTCACATTCATAGCAGAGCAGAGGACAAGCATTGATGCTCAGCATACTTCACATGACTTTCTGAGCTATGTCTGTGCCTAGACAGAAACCCCCACACACACACACACACACACACACTGGTTATTTTGCCATTTCATCTCCGTGGCATAACTGTGGTTTCCTTCCCACTTATAATCAGGCTAATTGTTAACCTCTTTAAACCTTTCAGGTTCACTACACTTTCAAGACCATCACCAGGCCATCAATCAACCTCGATGTCAGTCGCACTCTTGCTAAATGCTTTAGTGCCGTTTATTTAGAGACCACAGTCTAAGCTCATTATATCAAGGCGCTCAGTCACAATCCCATGACGTTCCCAAGAACAAAACAAAGGAGATTGGATTTGGGAGTTCAATTAATTCTGCTTTCGAACACTTCCAAGACTTGGCCCAGTGTACTTTGGCATTCCAGAGGTGAGAGGGACGTGGGAGAGGGTAGGGTTGTGGCTGGACTGGGGGTGGAGGTGGACGTGGGCTACCTGTGCTTATCACTGACCTTGTACCTCTGGAAGTTCGAGTCCCTCCAGTCCTGCACGTGAGCGTCCGAGAGACACTTCTCGACGTCTGTGGCCGTCACCGTCCGCCCCTTTCCCTTGGTCTGTGGAGGAGGAGGAGCGGAAATCAATCCCAGGTGTGTCCAGTAACCTGACGCCCTGCAGAGCATTAGCTCTTTCCACGCGACTGAGAACAAGATGGCAGCGCTGTGGGCGTTGAGGCAGCAGGGTCATCATCAAATACTAACACAATTGGCATGCAGTGCAGCTGTGGGATTGGTTGGTTGTGGTGTTCACTGTTCTTTTTCGTGGCAAGAGAGCGGTGGCAAAGGTGAGGCAAAAGAAGGAGGGAGGGAGAGAGGGAGAAAGTGAGGGAGGGAGGGCATGCAAATCTGCTTTGCAAAGCGGGTCAGGGGACAATAAGAGTGTGTGCTGTGGCTAAGCTGGGCAGGCCAGCGGGGGGAAGCACAGCATCACCAGACCCCGCTGTGCCGCACTGCGCCGCGCCGACGAGCACCAGGATGGCCGAGGCCAGATGTCCACTTACCGTGCTGCGCCTGGAGAATGGCCACTTTGATTTCTTAGTGTCTAGAGGAACAAAGGGAACAGGAAATAGACTGCATGTAAATAAACCTTCAGGTCCACTAACGTCCAGTTTGGAAAATGAGATTGGCAAGCCATTTCAGGAGACCCATTTGTACTCTGGGTAAAGGTCGCACACAACAGTACTCAGTTATATCCTGGAATAGTGTTCATCTCCAAGAGCAAATAGGGCCAGACAGACACTGATAGCATGGTAACTAGAGAGAGTGACCCTTGTTGGGTTCTGGACGGCCCTCTGTGACACGCGAGCTGGACACCCCAAGGCCAGCTTGCACAACACCACACCACACAACAACACTATACCTTTTTGTCTTGGAAAAACCCACCTGAGAACGTGGAGTGGTTTAGAATGTCGGCGGCGCCATTGGACACAAAGAGGTCTCCCGGAGATACGTCCAGCCCCGGCAGGCTCACCACCACCGAGCTCCGCCTGCGCTCCTGCAGCCTGAGAACAGCGCACGGGCGTGGCAGAGACAAGAGTGAGAGAAAGGACACAGGTGAGAGCATGGAACATTCTGGGCCTTCAGGCCTTTCTGTAAAAGCACACAGGACGAGGAAGCATGTCAAGCCACATGTACAGTCAGCCATGCTCACGACTGCCTGTCTCTCTAACATAACTTTCTTGGCTCTTGTGTTACAGCACACTGATACATCAATGCAACACCCACAACACTGCTATAAGACAAGCCCCCAGCACAGGCTAACCTATTACCTAAATGGTGCTGAAAATCATTGTGTTTCTCTTATCTTAGGTTTGTATTCACACTGTAGAATTGCTGGTATCAGAAGCATAGGCTGCAACTGTATATCAAATCAACTCCAACACACAGAACACTAATACAACCAGAAAGCTGGTCTGTCAACAGTACATTACAACAACAACTTCAAATTCTTCCATTTTTGTGGTGTGTGCTCATTCTGCTCAAATCAAATTTTAACTATTTCCAGAGGAGAGCATACAAAGATTTATATTTATGCAACATTTATCGCTCAGACAGAATTTGTCCATACAGTGTTATGCAACCTCTGTAGCTTTGTGCTGCAAAGCTGGGAATTTAGACTCCAGTTATAATTCTCCCAAGCTTGCATACTAACCTTCTTAGAGAGAGAAAAAAAGAATGGAACACAACAATCCCACACTTTAATTTCAAGATGCAGCTTAGCAGGAAATAAGAGAATTCCTCTTTTGACATTTGCACATTGCTGAGATGCCTGCCTTGTGTTAGGAGGGGCTGAGAACGCTTGTGCTGATAAAGTTTAGAGTAAATTGATCCCCTAGTTCCTCGGAAAGTTACAGTGTTATAGCTCCTGTGGAGGATTAGGGCCAGGGGTTAATTGAGCATGGGCCTGTAGGTAGGAGAAGGGAAAGAGAAAGCACTCCGCTCCATGCGGGACGTTTAGCGTCCTCCCTCAGTGCCAGAGAACAATGGGACGAAGAGGCCCTGAGAGAGCCAGGGCCCAGCCCACACGCCTGGGGCTCTGCCAGTTCTGTACTCTACTGTCACTCACGGCCGCATGCTATGCTTCACCTGCTCTCTCGTGCTAACCGCTCTCTCCCAGATCCACACACATGCAAATGGAGAGAGCCATGCAAATTCAGAGGGCTTTGGGTTGTAAAGGGCACGCTTGATGGGCCCCAGCCACATCTGCCGCACTGAAGAGAGTATGCGTCATGCACAGCGAATGGGGGGTCAATTGACACAAAGTCTGAGCTGACGTGGAAAGCAAATATCTCAACAGTTATAGTTGAAGTTTACAACATCCTCAATCATGCACTGTGCTTTGCTCTGTGCTGCACTGTTGGGTGAGCCCAGGGTTACCTGGACAGCCCAGTCAGGGAGAAAACAATGACCCAAACATGGGACAGCTGACTGGCCAGGCTGGTTTTCTCATGCTTTCTTGTCAATGAAGGGGCGTCTCTTCAGCTCTCCAAAAAACAGGCCACAGTGATGTGCCACAATTGGAAGATCTAAGTAAACAACTCATGGGAACTAACGTAGCCTGGCTGCATGCTGGTTTGTCTGCATTTCTTGCATGTTAATAAGTGCTGGACAGTAGCACTGTTACGGCAGCACACTGCCCGTGGTGGTAAGAGTACAGAACAGGTTGTCCCTTTTTATTGCATACAAAGTTTCTCTCCCTGAACTATGATCAGTCCTGAGCCATGTAACATTTGCGGAATGTGAAAGAGGAAGTTGATTGGCAAAGCAGAACTGTAGGCCAACAGTAGCTTCATTTAACTGAACCAATTCAACAATTAACACCATCATGTGGTTTTAAAGCAACAGTGCACAAGAATTTGTTTTTATAATTTATGTTTTATAGGCAACTAATTTTGATTTCCAATATTAAAATTATCTCCAAATTAATTTTGATGATATATAGTCATATGAAGCACAATTGTCATTCAGACTAGTCCCCCAGAGCACATCACCAACTACACCAACAAGACACCTGTTAGCATTCTAGCAAGATTTTATCAGTGACACTTGCTGGTGTTTTCTAGATTTTTGCATACCTTTAAGGTGTATAGTTAGTTTGCTAATTTGAAAACTCCACACTGATGCTTCAATTCCACATGTGTAACCGTGAGTCCCAAGAGTCTCTATGGATCTCCGTCACAGCACATCCTTGGTCACCCGTTTCCCCTTTCGTGTCTGACTGTTGTCGTTCCCTCTCAGAGGTCATTGCGTGTGGCTGCTTCACGTGTCAGGACCGCATAGATGGGACCCTCTGGGCCTCACACGGGGTTCACCCTCGAGACAGAGGCCCCCCAAAGTTAACAAGTAGAGAAGTTAATCAGGCAATTCAAATCAATGGACGAGCGGGGCCTCCACAGAAACAAAATGGCACGATGGGTCCCTCGTGAAAACGGGTCATTACTAATTGCGTTTAATTGCACCGCCCATCTCGTCCCAGGGTGAAATCGCATTCCTCTGAGTGCCACTGAGAATGGCCCCTCTGTGCAGGTCGGCTACTCACAGAGAGCGCCCGGGAAAAGAAGAGAGCTTTGTCTCGCACCTCAGAGAAATAATGATGCCCCTGGAACACAACTGTCTCAACCAATCCCCGGTAGCCCATGTCCACTGAGAGCGAACAGTGTCCTTAGCGTAATTACAGCCACAATAGCTGCCTAATTACCCCATCATGGGGAGGGGGACAGCCCAATTCCCTCTCTCTCTGGTCAGCAAGCCTGGTCAGGCTGCAGGGGGAGAGTGCCACTAATGAGAGTTTGTCTAGTCCACACAGAACCATGGGACTCTAATAACTCGCTCTGCCTAGCGCTTGTGCACTAACAAAGCACCAGCACAATGAACAATGGGGGCGGCCTCTCGCCGGGGCCTTGCCCTGGTCTCCTCCCTACGGCTGACCGCAACCGAGGCCACTGCCCAACTCAGGTTGGGAGGCTTGCACAGATCGGCCACTTCCACACAAACAAATTCCTGCTTTAATGAAATCGCTGGGCAAATTAAGGATTGTTGTTTGACACAGAGGTCTGCGATGGTTTGGGCCAGAACAGTCTTGTTTGTGTGGCATATTTAATTATACAAAGTTTGATGACTACAGTGTTGACCAACCTTGATAAAAGTGGGTCTTGAGAGGAAATGAAAGAGATATTTCACACAGTGCTTTCCTACATGTGTACTCATGTGCACTGGCACCTACTGAGACAACGGCTTTTCATGCAAATGCCTCTGAATATCAACTTACGGATGAGAGGTTAGATGGTATGTTCCACTCACCTTTTATGAGGCTGTTCCTTTACCTGTAATCAAAAACAGACATGACATTAAGAGATGTTATTCCAAAAGTAGACCTGGCTAAGCCTCCACATGGGGCTCAGCTTTGACAGTGTTAACTCCAGCATGGACACACACACACAGACACACTTGGGGTCTCCCCTCAGTTATGAAATGCTACAGTCCTCAAAGATCGATTTCAGCCACACTCATGTTCCGAATGGAAAAATTTTAACAGGCCATAATTGTATGTGTTTAAAATCCTCTGGCGCCCCTCTCAGCAGTAGGGATGTTTGGAAGGGGGATCTCAGAGGGATCTATTGAGGACGTGCTCCGATGAACGCATGGAGCCATTGAGTGGCTTTCCCCCTTTATCCTTTTGATGGGCCACTGACCCTGGCATTATGTGCGGCCTGCCGACCACAGGGAGAAGGGGGCCCAGTTGGCGGAGTCTCCTGGCTGCCCTCAGCAGGGTGGGCTCGGCTGAAGCTGTCAGTGTATGTAACTGCTGATTCATTTGCTGTCAAAGGCGCTCATTGTGAACACTCTCTGCAGGAGGCCGAAAAGAAGCCCCAATTGGTAAAGGAATTCAGTGGCATCTGCTTGGGGATTCAATTTAGGAATATTAGCTATTAAAAAAGGTGGAAACAGCCACATTATTTTTCTAGTGGAGTATAATTTATGTAAGTGGTCTGTTTTGTTAACTATGATGATTTTGATTCTCATGTCACCATTTTTCTTAGATACACAGGAAGTGTATTCCATTAGAATAGGAAGTAGCACTGCCCCAGACAAAACACTTGTTGCATTCCATTGACTAATTAAATAAGATGGATGCTAAGATTAACTTGAGTTCGTTTCTATACCTGTTCAGCTTCACTGGTGCTATCAAAGCTGCTGCTGCTGCTGAGAAGCTCTCTTTTGCACGGAGCCTCTTGCCTTTTGCAAATGACACCATTGTCCAGAGTCTTTGATCTAAGCGATCTCGCTTTCCCACGGATCGCAGAGGACTCCGGGTGACAGACTCTCTGGACCTGGCCCTCCATCGGGAGCGACTGACTGGCCGCGAGGGGAGACTTCAGTCGGGTTAAGGGGGACAGAGGGCTCCATGGTGACGTCTCACAAGGGCCAGACTCCTCCTGTGGGCTGTGACCGTCCATCCGTCTTGTGCTCCGCATCCTTCGTAGCGTGGGGGACGTGGAGATCCTGCCGGGAGCCTGTCTGTCAAACTGAAAAAGCGGGGTGGGCATGTTGTGGAACTCCTTCAAGGAGCCATATCGCAGTCTGGAGTGCGTTCGGTCCAGGTCTAGGCGCATGATGAAAGGGTGGCTGGTCTGCGTTTGTTTATCCTCAAACGTCTCCGGCTCTGTCTGCGTCTCTGCATTCGTCCATTTAGCCGACTCATCCTCACGCCATTCTATATAACTCCAGTCTAACGTTTTCTCCAAGTCCTTGCCGTTTTCCTGAATTGTGTCCGCGTCTATCATCTCAGACATTTTGTGCTAGAAATCATTGTATCAGAGGTAAAGAAGCGGTTACAACCCGTCAAATCCAGCTGAATGGACCTCTCGTTTCTCTGAACCGTCTTATGGTTCCATTCAGACGAAACATGATCACGACACAACCCTGAAAAAGAAAAGTTTGTAAGCCTCAAACACAGTAACTCACTGAAATGTTCATAACTCTATTTTCCAGTTGTTTGCTCGGAGATCATGGACTACATCCAATGCTTGTTGGAATATTTAAGGCAACACCAACACCATGCTAAACACCATATCAAACAAATTCCCCTGGTGCACCGCGCTGTCCTTGTGCGAATCACCATTGTTCCCCAGGACACCCCCTTCTTGTTCATTAGAAGCAGCGTAATGCTATCGCATCATCATTTTAGCCTCATATAGTTTAGCTTTTTGTAGCCAACGAAGCATTACCTGAGGAGCATAGTACAGGTGATTTAGAGTGTAACATGTTATCAGTTCAGTATCACACCGTGACAGTTTAGCGAAACAAAGGACGGGACATTAAGGCTCGGGTTGAATTGAGGTGGTTGCAGTTGCACCCGATTTAACAGCACACCTATTTCAGGTTTGACTGACTCAAAACACTGAAATGTTTGCATACCATTAATTTTAAATGACTACCCGCCTTTATTCAGCGCAAACAAGTTGCCTCCACATCCAAGATTTCTCTTGCGCAAATGGCGCAGGTTGATATTCGCATACCCAAAACAAGATCGATATTCTATGAATAAATAAAAACAATTCTAAAACTACCACTCAAAATAAAGTACTCACAGATTATGAATTCCCCTCCGAGATACGCTCTACGCGACCGCTATACGTGAAGCAAGTGTGAAAGCGATGGCCACGGTGTATTGTCGCTTGCGTGGGTAGCCTGACTGCTTTGAGGACGAAGTTGGAGGCAAGTTTTGGCAGCGGTGGCTTCCCGGCATTGCGTTGAGCTCTCACCAAACAACACTTGAACAGATCTGTGAAATTCTGTATCCCAGAATCATGGTGCGTGCCTGCTGACATGGGCTATATACATGCCCTAAATAAATAGTCTAAATAATGAAACGTGATCTGAAAGAAACTGAGGGATTAAGAGCAAAGGATGAGCACGGCAGTGATTATGGCAAGCCCCAAGTTTGTTGACGATAGCGACTGAAAATAAGGGAGGGTGGGGCGTAACAGTGTCACTGTGTGTGCTGAATACGTCGGTGCAAGGTGTGTGTGTGCATAATAACATTCAGCTGTGAACATCCCTTCTTTTGTGTGTGTGTGTGTGTGTTTGTGATTGTGAGTGAGTGAGGGAGAGAGAAAGAGTGTGTGTGTGTGTGTGTGTGTGGTGGGGGGGGGGCGGTAAAGTTGCGAGAAATAATATTTTAGAGACGTAGAGACAAACACCAACCACAAATTTAAGAGCCATGCACCTCTGGCTGCAACTTGCAGATCGACGCCAAGTGGCTTGTGCACATCCACTAGATGGCACTATACGACCAACGACTATGGTCCCCTTTAATCTCTGTGTTAGTGAGTGTATAGAACAAATCAACACCTGGATGTCTCAAAATAGGGTTCTCACAAAAACTAAAAGAACTGACCACATTACTCCAATTCTTAAGTCCCTGCACTGGCTTCCAGTAAGTCACAGAATTGGCTTTAAAGCAGTACTGCTTGTTTATAAATCACTTAATGGAGCAGGACCTAAATACCTCTCAGACATGATTCAGCAGTCCACACCCTCCAGACCTCTCAGGTCTCCGGAGAAAAACCTGTTAGTAAAACCTGCTGTTAGAACTAAACCTGGTGAAGCAGCTTTTAGCTGCTATGCGGCTCAGCTCTGGAACCAACTTTCGGATGACATTAAAAAGGCCCCAACTGTAGCCAGTTTTAAATCTAGACTTAAGACCAAACTATATGTACCTCTAACTCAGATGCTTTCTGCTAACGGCACTGAATTGTAATTTATGAATCCGTCTCGAAAATTATTCTACCTTGAGTCTTTTATTTTGTCTTTTTAATCATTCTCTATTTTTAAATGATTTTACCTTGTGTGTTTTATGTTTTCTTTTTATTATGATCTTTACCTTTTGAACTATTCTTTGACTATATTGCCCTTCTTTGCTTTTATTTATTATTATTGTTTGGTTTTGTTTATGTAAAGCACATTGAATGACCTCTGTGTATGAAATGCACTATATAAATAAATTTGATTTGACTATAGGGAAGGTTTTGTTGAGAACCCATGATAACAGCAATCAAAAGGCAAATGGTGCGCAAAAGTCCTTGTTACACTAAATATGCCACTGCCACGAAAGCAGATGAGGACGAGGCCCATTTAAGTAAGACCACAGATACTCCACAATATGCATTCGACAACCCGTTTTTGCCATCTATATTTCCATGGTTTATGGCCACGCGCCTATTAATCAGTTTGGAAACTTGGTTCCAGATTTACACTTTCAAGTTAAAAAATGACCTATACGAACCACATTTCCAAAAAAAGTTGGGATGTTGTGTTGCTCTGTTTTTATGTAAATAAAAACAGAATGCAATGATTTGCAAATTATGTAAATCCGATATTTAATTGTGGATAGTGCAAAGACAACATATCATTTGCTGAAACAGAGATTGTTATTATTATTTCTTTTTTTAGTATTATTGTTTTATGAATAATAAATTAGACAGGTTCTTCACTGAGTTACTTCAACTCTTAACAACAGTCCTGAATGAAATATTGAGAATGAAATATTGTCCCATCCTTGCCCAATAAAGGATTTCAGGTACTCAACAGTCTGGGGTCTTCTTAATCATGTTTTTAAGTCCATGATGCACCCATGTGAATGGTCTGAACTGCAGACAGGCCATTTTAGCACCTGGACTCTTCTGCTGTGGAGCCATGCTGTTGTTATGTGCAGAATGCAGTTTGGGATTCCTGAAAAAGACGTCTGCACTCAAAAGGTGGCAGCACTCAAACCTGTATAAATCATTCAGCATTAATTGTGCCAGATGTGCAAGCTGCCCCTATACCATCATAGATGCTAGCCTTTGTACTGTGCACTAATAATATGTTTGATGGTCACTCTCTTCCTCAGCCTGGGGGATGCAGAGTCCATGATTTCCAAAAAGAATAGCACATTTTGATTGGTGTAACCACAGGACAGTTTCCACTTTGACTCAGTCTATCTTAAATGAGCTCTGGCCCATGAGACAGAAACATTTCTGGATCATGTCTAAGTACCGTTTCTTCTTTACAATTACAGTTCTGTTCCACATTGTGTAGGCCTGTATTTAATTATACAGAAGTATTTCCATGATCCAATAGAATATGAAATAGGCCTGTGTTCATTTTATTCATTTGGAAGCTTAATTGTGTCACTGGGTGTCTGTTAGGACTGTGCTTTCGATGTCAAAATATTGATATATCATATCGCCACTTGCGCAATATATAGTATTGCCACTGCCACCAAATATTGATAGCATTAGGTTGTGCAAAAATGTCTACACAGCAGTATTTTTTATTATTATTTGTTTCCTGAATTATCTCTTAACTATGTCACAACACACAGGTTATGGCATAAAGGCAGCCCAAGGCCCATATACAGTAGGTCAGACTGGCATCTCAAAATATTTTTTTGGCCAAATGATCTCCAAGAATCTTAGAAACTTCACAGTCAGACAGCAGCTCTTCCCCATGTACTCTGAATGGATCCTACACATCTAGCAGTCAACAGCCACCCCCTTGTGGCAATAACTTTAATTTCTTAATACATTAAATGGGTGAAATTATCTCCATTTATAATAGTACAATCATATACTTTAAAACGTGTGTGAGGACCAATTAAACATGTTTGTTCAGTCAGGATTGTAATATAATTTTTGAATCCCTGGTATAATTTTATGATGAAGAATTCATCATAAAAGCTATCCCTTTACTATAATATTAACTTTGATATTCTGCTAACTTTCATACATTTGATCCCCCAAGACTAATAATCAGTGTTTGCATTCTGACTGTCAACAGTCCATAGCTGTGAAATCACTGTAAACCACAGCCTCTTTAACAAAATAATGAAATCCATGGGAATCATATGAGAGAGGCTCATCAACAGTTCTAGAGGACATTTCATATAAATGCCATAGGCTTTCTCATCATGGCACTGAACTGCCCTGTTCTTGACAACATTTCTTACTGTGTCCAATCCATTCCACAACATGGAGAGTAGGTTACAAAGCTGACTAAACCTAACCACATTATACAGAGGGACCCATCAACTGCACTACATTAAAACATGGACATTCAAACACACACACACATACACACACACACACACACACACACACGACACCCACGGCAGATATGCAGGTGAAATAGTATTAGCCCTACCCAGCTAAGAATTCTCAATGTCAGCAAAATGTGAGACTGGGCAAAGTGGAGGCTGTTGAAGTTCCACTGACACTTGCATGCCACAGCAGAGAAGCGTGACTTCCTTCATCTCGCTGGATAGGCTCGGCAGTTCTCTGCGAGACAGTCTCCTCCCCCATTAGTGGATGAGAAAGAGAGAAAAGTGCTTGTTTGTCTCACAGGAAGAAGTTGAAAACATGAACCAAACCGACAGATAGCAAGTAGACACAAGCGCCATTTAGGTGGTAGGTTTGCCTCGTTTTCAGAGTTCAGCATAAAATGCTGTTGATCTTTTGCGCTCGAGGTTGACATTTTTGGAGATATGAGCATAGAACTGAGGATATCTGTGACTCAGTATCAGTAAATTTGATCTCACATTAGGCAAACCAGCAGCATACGGGAAAAATCACTGCATGTCTTTAACTTGGATTCCAGGAATTACCACTGAAGTTGGAGAAACATGTCAGACCACAGGTCCAGCTTTCTTCACATTGGAGACATAGTTTCCCTCTACGCGGAAGGCACTGTCAATGGCTTTATCAGCACGTTGGGGTACGTTACCTCCCATTGAACTTTTGCGACTGTGCTCAAGCTTTTTGCGACTTGTGTTTCAGCATAGTTTTACTATGCGGGAAAAGCTAGATATTCAAAGGGTAGTAATTTGAAGTAACATAAGAACTGATAGTTTTGGCACTTCCATAGTCACGGAGACGTCTTCAATTTAGCCTACTGACTGAATGAGGAAGTGATATGGGGCTGGAGTGATAGGCCTTGATGACCGTAGTAAAGGAAACACGGTCGCGCAGTCATGCAAATAATTGAGAAGGAATGCAAAGCTGAATTAACTGGAGACGTAAACGTTACTTTCGTCGAAATTGTAGGTTACTATTCAGGTCAATATTAGTCCCATAAGTCTGCCAAGGTCTCCACTGTGAATTTGACTGAGATTAGGCTACGTGGTAGCTGTAACCTGGGTCGTCACAGCCCCATACTTAACAGGATAATTCAAACCGAAATTAATGCCTAAGAGGACGTGGAGCTTCGATCAAAACAATTAAATACATTACCTCAAAGGTTTAAATTTAGACTAGAGTTGGATTGTCTCTTCAAGCCACAATTGGCTCAGCTCCCAGCATTACACATGGCGCTGAGGAGCTACAGCAATGCACTCACCGTAAATTCCTGATGGGACCTCTCTTTTGATGTGACATTTTCAGTCACCAAAATGTCAAACCATGTCACCGGTTTACTGTAAAATAACAGCCAACTGAAAACACTTTGATAGCCTAGCCTAAATTTTTGCTTTGCGTGACCCCATATTTGGAGACATTATAACTATTCCTACATGAAACTGCATGAATTCATGGAAGAATAGAGCTGTCAAAACACACCGAATTAACTACGTTTCGTTTACTTAATTGTCCCCAGAGCTAGTCCACCGGCATGCGTGTAAATTGTAAGTGCATGCCGTTTTCTAGCAGACTCTACTCAGGCTCTGTGTGAGAGAGGGGATACTTGTGCACACCACAATGCATGCCCTTTGGCCTGTGGGGTTGTGAAGAGGAGACCAAGCAGGTCTGGTCAGTGGAATGAGTGTCATACCCACGTCTTGGGGAAGGTGTAATGAGAAGGGCAGGAGGGAAGGGTGGTGCTGGAGCATGTATTTCCATGGTACCTCAATGCAGCCCTCCTAGGCCCTGCCCTACAGCCATGTGTATCCTAGAGCAGCGCAAAATGAGATAAATACATGTTCATGCATTTTGATATTGTAACCTCATCTTTCATCTGAGAGGACACTGATGAGGTGATTCTATAGTTGTCTGCAGAATGCGGTTCAAACTTGTCATCGTAGACTACCACCATTGGTGACCGAACACTCTTGAAGATTGACAGATTGCTTGAAGACAGACATGGGCAACTTGGCCACATATATATCTTAGCCATAAAAGAAAATCTTCATGCCAATATTTCCAATTTGCACCTTTTAATCTCATTAGTTCTTTCACACAAACTTACGTCACAGACCACTTGGATGTGCAAACAATATCGGATTTTTAGTTAACTTCGAAACAGGCACTTTACTTTGGATAGACAATAGAAATACATCATAGGAGTGATTAACGTTAAACAATCTAGACTGGAGTAACTCAACATTTGACACCTCCTATATGTTCTAAAGATGTCAAATGCCCTTTATAGTTACCAAATTGGTAGCCAAGGAGCCAGAAGTGAACACGCATGGATAGCTATAAAAACGGTGCTTTCATTATACAACTAAACACGACACAATACTTTTATAAGCCTTGAGCCAGCACCTATTATTATTATTATATTACTATGTGATCTCAATGGCGATGCAGCGTTTGTTTGCACCTCCAACAGCATGGCGTACCTGGTCACCTTCAAACGCCCACAAATACCCAAATGTTTGTGTGAAAGAATTGAATTCCTTAGAAATATATGAAATGTCAGGTGTTCTTATAGCATATGAGCAAGCTCAAAAGTAACAGTTACAAGTTAGTTAACCTGGGTCAGTTTCTATAGTCAGCCAAATTCCATGATGTATAGAATGTGAATACAGGCCTTCAGTCTTCCAGACTTTATGTATCTTTGTCATGTCCACAGGGATACCCTCTGGCGTAGGCATGTTCATTCACATGGGCACATTCTGTCCCAAAATCTGTTTTTCCTCTCAACGATCCACTCTAGGGTTGTCCATGTAATCCAGTAGACCATAAAATAAATGTTATTTGCCCTTTCAAAGCAACTCTTGTGGACAAACAAGAAAAAGTTCTTAACCCCAAAACAATGAGTTCACAACAGAAACGGCGCTATATAATATATTATGTCAAATGATTAATAGGTACATCACCTTACATTATTATGTCAGAATTTAACAGACCTGTATTTGCTCTCCTGTAAAAGGAAAAACAAGCACCAGTATGAAATTAAAAGATACACATCTCACAGTAGGAACCCAATGCAACATTTTTTTCAGTTCTTTGTAAGTCCAATTACTTTTGAAGGCAGACTCAGTCCTCTGGCATGAAGAATACCAGTGATACCAGTTCTGCACACATTTCTGAAACATGTTGTTTACATTTGCTCTTTCCTGGGGTTGTGTTGCTCTGCCTTTCATTTTAAAATCTGCAAAGGTTTTCAATGTGTTCTTGACAAGGTCGTGGTATTCAGGCTTCTGTTCTTTATAACTCTTGTTTTATTTCAGTAGTGGACTTTGGATCATCATTATCATGCTGGAATATTCCTCGTGCCAAACTTGTAGAAACTGAGGTCATCTTATTGGCCAGTATTCCACAGCAGGCATTTATCATGCCACTTAGTTGTCATCATCTCCCCAACACCTTTTGTGCAGCCCTTATGCTCTTATGCAGCCCCGCACCATCACACCTTGGTGCTTCACTGCCGGAACTGTACATTTAGATCTCCTGGCCAACTGTGCTGGACCCCATTTGACCTGCCCCATCTGAACAATTAATCTTTGTTTCATCTGACCAAAGAATGGGCTTGCCATCAGGCTTCTTTTCCTCTTCTTTAGCGAAGTTTAATATTGCATTTTTGTCCGAAGAGCAAGTTAGGTAGACTGGGTAAACCCAGCCTGATCTGTCGGCAATTTGATTTTGCCCTGCAGCTCATGCTAAGGCAGTGCAATTAATCACATTAATTGATTAATCGTGATTATGACTTCCAACGATTATGAAAACAACATAATTGAAATATAATGATTATTTTGCTACATTCAGTTTCAGAACAATGCTCTCCTTTTGCCTTGAGTTGTGTGCATTATCCCTATGCATGTATTTTTTTCTGTTGGATTATATTTAAAATTCAATTTAAAAATGTAAAAAATGTAAGTTTTGAAAATGGATGATAGTTCCAGAATCACTGAGTAATCGTGTTTAATAACCATGATGTCAATATTGAACAAAATAATCGTGTAAGGATTTTGCCATAATCGAGCAGCCCTAGCTCATGCTAAAAACCTCCACATTATCCTACTTCCGTTACAAATCTGTGGTGAACAATCAGACTGGCTTATCCACCTGGCGCACTCTGATCGTTGGTCTGATTGGTTGAAGGACTATCCAATTGCGTGCAGTGTTATTTTAATTATGCCCGTTGGATCACGCCTTTTGTGCAGTTGAAAATACAGAGCAGACTCCCCACACTAATGTTCCATCTTAAAAGATTGATCTTGATCTGGTAATGGCCATGCTACAAGTTAGGGCTTTTTTTGTTGGATGCTGTCCAAAGAGATTGCTATCATGCCGTGCCTGATATGATTTCCATTGATAAACTCTGTGGGTGGCAGGTCTGAAGCACTTGCCCTCCCATTTTTCAGAGATTGACTGTGGTGTCCATTTAGGGAGATCAGCGGCCACTGTGGCTCTGATTGCTTGCTCTATTACTGCTGCGACTGTGTTTCCACTGATTTTTAGTTGGCCACCTACTTTCCTGTATCCTCTATCCATCTTGGTGACATCTCATATTTTTCAATTCCTCTTTTTCATTTGGAGCATGAGGCATCCCATAGGTCCAGCCACTGCATGTCCAAAATTGAGAAAGTTCTGGTATTTTTCATAGCTACACTTTATTTTGAGGCCAGTATTTTCTACAGGTTAAAGTATTTTTTTGATAGTTAATCTAGTTATCAACTTTGAAATTATGCACTCTGTTTCATACTAATTCCTCTGAGAGTGAGAGGATCTCAGATTGATAAAGGATGTACCGGTACATAAATTGGTTTAGATGTGGCAGCACCTTTGCTTTGTGCTTTTCTGCACCAAGAATGTGGTCATATCCTCCATGATATAGTGGCAGATTCCTTCCCTTCATAAAAATGTGTCATCCCATGATGACACATGATGAATGATCTAGGTAATGCATGTTTCTGCACCAAACTGTGGGCTGCTCACATGTAGGATGAGAATAAGCAAGGCAGAAGGTGGAGTTCAAATCATAGACGAGGAAGAAGAGTTAATTGCTGACAATGGTCAGGTTAAGGTCCGCTTTTTGGGGTAGTGTTTGTGTTTGTTTGGCTCTCAAGACTGTAAGCTGATGCCAAAGAAGATAGTGCTGAGTGTCAATTTCTCATATTGTCATGTATGTCGTTATGGCAGAAAAAAGGCAATATTGTGATGTATGTTTAAGTCTGTAGTACTCATCCCAAATCTCTACCTATAGTCCATGCATGAATGTCAATTATTTATTTTTTTGTGATGATTGTGGCCATTTTCTTGACCACTGAGATTATGAGTTTATGAGCCCTGTCTTGATTACTAGTTGTCAGACATCTTTATGTAATTATGTTTATGACTGTAGTCTAGTCCAGAAACATGGCTTTCCAACATGTGGTCTTCTGTGATGTGCTTGGCCGCTCCTCTTAACCAAAACCCTCTTACTCACTACATTGATTCTCTGGTTTCCCACAAATGAGTCACAGATTTGCCTGTTTGACAACATTTCATGCAGTAAAGGTAACTACAAAATAATCTGAGGAAATAAAGGAATAAGTAGTAGATTAAATTGCACATGCTGTTGAGACTCAAATTCATTCATTGTATAAGCTCATACACCTGACTATGTATTTAAACTGGGAGACAGCCTGTGTGTCATCATTACCTCTTTATAAGCATATCATCAGTCAGACGTAATAGAGGTGGGATTACCAATAGGCTACATTCAGTAACTGAGGTCACAAACTAAACCTCATTTAATCAAAACAGCCGCATAATGTTTAACTAAAATGGTTTCTGATAACAGTTAACCTCAATCACAGCATTATGCACCTACTTGACCTGTAGTAGTTGTGCTGCCCCTGTCATCAAGTAATGGTGCTATAATTAGCTTGCCTGCATCCTGCACAGCTCATTTAGTGCATGCGTGCGTGTGGGTGGTTCATGTTGATAAAGAAATGTCTTTAACTGTGGTTAAAGATTGGTGCGTTTAAAGTCCTCAGTGAGCTGAGGTCCCGCCGTGCGTTCTCCCTCTCCTTTTTCTGTCTACGTTCCTCATTCACGAGCTGGACGAGCTAGTTTGTGATGCATGCTGTTTCCTTCCTGTGCTTTCCCTCACTGCACTCGATTAGATGGCCTGCTGGCTTCTATTGTTCCTCCTTCAGATGAACATGCTGATAATAAAGGTAATATGTGTGTATGACGGAGTGCTCATAGGGAGAGATCAACAAGTATCACCTGTGCCTAACTAGACTACCAAGGAGAGAGTAGATATTAGCCTACTGTTCAGTATGGCTGAGGGACTCATCGGAATGAAGCGAGCGTGAGGGCAGAGTTGTGATGTGAAAAAGTCAAAAAGTTTGAAACAGCAAGCTCATGTCCTCAACACCACCACATAAGTTGTAGGACTGGCGTGCGTGTGTGTGCGTGTGCGTGTGCGTGTGCGTGTGCGTGTGTGTGTGTGTGTGTGTGTGTGTGTGTGTGTGTGTGTGTGTAGGCCTACTAACTGATGATAACACAATCAACTCTGATAGGCTGTGTGTGAAAAACGCATTGCCACAGTTATGGGTCAAGGTCATGGGACTGCTTTGAGAATTGAAAGCTGGTAAACTTCATGAAGACTATTTGGGAACATGGCTAAAATCAGCACCAACAACTTACCTATTTCTGTATAGCTAGAGGAAGCTGCTGTATACTTTTCCCAACATTTGTATTTTATTTTCAATTTATAAGCGAAAGTCTTATTAGCTGCCTCCTCCTTCAATTCTATTCTCCAGACTCGTGTCTGAAGAGTCATTAGTCTATTAGCCTTGTGTGAGGCCCCAAGGGTTATCACTGTGCTGTGTTGTTGCTTACATCGGTGTTAGGATTTGGTCACACAGCTGACCCATCCCCCTGTGTCGTCCGAGCCTTACCTCACTCTGGCCTCTGGGCCTCTGCTTTGCCAGCTCCCACGCGTCTTGTGCTGCTACCTGTGGTCAGCTGACTCGGGACATGTTGTGTTATCTCATAGAGGGAAGGAAGTGAGCTCTGTAAAAACCCAATTGATACAACTTGAGGAAGGAGGGTGTTCTGGACAAACACAACAGTGACTAGTGAATGTAAGCAGTTGTCCAACAGCAGAGCAAATCAAACTGTATTACATGATCTGAAGAGCTTTTGTGTGCTAGGGTATATTCACTCCATCCACAGAAGGGATCAATGGCCACCCTGCGGCTTGCATTCAAACACATGACCATGGTGTGAGAATGCAACAAAACTGCTCTTCAGTACAAAACGGATGCTGTGAACTCAATGAGGCCTGTAGAGATACATTACACTTGACACACGTGGTTGTCCCGCCTCACAGAGTTTCAGTATTAGTGGTGGTGGAGTGGTGGGTTGGGAATCCACACTAACAATGGAAATAATCGCTGAACAGTGGGCCAAATAGCTTTGCATTGCTTTGCAAAAGATGCATGTGTCAGATCAGATGGATGCGTCATAGATGATTATGTGGTTTCCTTGTTTCCATCATGGTGTGATTTACCTTTATGTTCCTTGCTCTGTATTGCCCGTTGCACACTAAAACACTTCAATTAGTCCAGTGGAGACTGTAAGAAAGTAGTCACTGTGTATCAACAGGCAGGGGATTAGCCATGACAGTTTGGTGCCCGTGGCCCAGGCTTAAATATAGCTGTCGCCGGGGGAGAGTGGGCGGCCGGGGGCAGTTAGGCTGTTGCCCGCGCAGCCTTGTTATCTGGGCTCCCCAGCGGCCGGCTGCTCTTCCTGTGGCGTCGGCCTCGGGGGCCCGCTGCTCAGCTCCGCTCCGGGCCGCAGCGTAATCAGCCCTGACAGCTCAGCCCGGTGCAGGGACACCTCGTCACGGCCGCCTGCTTTATTTATACGTGTGTGGGCTCACAAACAAGGTGCCAGGAAGCCTTGAGAGACAGCAACCTTGGGCTCACCCACTACAACCACCCACTGTTTTTTCCTTCAATCCACTATTTTTTATATATATATTTTTAGAAATAAACTCCCCTGCAGTCGTAAGGCATGATGTTCTCCTGATTCTGTCACCCTGTTTGTAATTGAGTCCTAATCAGTGCAGCCGATCCTCCCTGAGACGTCCAGATGAACAGCATGGTCTGCCATGCTCCGCCAGGTGGATGTAGACCCTCCCTCACACACACCAGGCTCTGGGGGCCTGAGGTGGGGAGCCAGATAGGGGGGACCAGTGCGGATGTTCTCCCACACAGCCCGAGCTGTAGACGTTGTGAGCCATTTGAGGGATGGAGGATTATGCCCTGCACTTCGTAGGTTGTGCAATGAGGGGTTAAGCCTGATAGTATCATGAAGGTCTTGGTGGAAAAATGATTATTTGGAATGAATTGCTGTTTTTTTTTTTGTCTTGACCACAACATTTGTTCCAAATGCTTTTTCACTTCCTCCCTGCGGCTGAGTAAACAAAGAGGTGTGAGTGGCAACAGTTGTGGCGGTTGACTATGACTTTGGCTGTGCCCATGACACATTTTCTCTCTCTCTCTCTCTCTCTCTCTCTCTCTCTCTCTCTCTCTCTCTCTCTCTCTCTCTCTCTCGGGGCAGGTTGGTGGATGACCGGTGTGTGGTCCAACCGGATGCAGGGGACCTGGCCAATCCCCCTAAAAAGTTCAGAGGTGAGCGCTGTGTTTGCACCCCTGTTAAATCGTGTGGGTGTAAATCATGTTTTCGGATTCATAACTGACACACAGACATACTTAGACACATGTACACACTCACTCACTCACTTACTCACTTTCTCACAGACACAGTCTATGACACATGCATACGTAGACTCTCTCTCACTCTCACTCTATCACACTCATGCTGATGCTATGCTGTTGAGGCCATGTTGCCCATTAGGTCAACATCTTGTTTTGGCTCTCCAGAGCTCAGGATGGGCTGGACAGCCTTGCTGTCATCACAGAGATTGCATAACATGTCTAACAGTGGACCGCATTCCACAATGAGGTCACCACCAGTAACCTACTGCATGGGCCTCTCTTAAACATGTGCTGCAATGCACACCATAGTGGTTGCAAAGAACCTTTTGATTTATGCATAAGTGTGCTAGAATGATCCAGAAGGCACTTATCATTTATCACTTTTGGTGTTTACAATGAGACTGACCTCTCCCTCTCTCCTTCTCTCCCTCCCTCTCTCCCTTTCTCCCTCCCTCGCTCTATCCCTATCTGCAGATTGCCTGTTTAAGGTGTGCCCCATGAACAGGTACTCAGCCCAGAAGCAGTTCCAGAAGGCCAAGACGGGCAAACAAAGCAACAACACACAAGGAGATCTGTTTAAGAAACTGCAGGTAAACAAGGGCAAACAAGATCTGTTCAAAAACGGGGCAACAACATGCAGAGAGATCTGTTTAAGAAACTGCAGGTAAACAAGGCAACAAGACGCAGGGACGTCTGTTTAAGAAACTGCAGGTAATGGCTGCCGTGGCTCTGTAAACGCGCCGGCAGGCTCTTTGCAGCAGAGGTGAAGCACAGCACATACATTTCTATGAGTATAGTGAGTGTGGCCAGTTATATAACAGTTCCTGGGATTCTCAAGGAGAGGTGGAGCACTTGGACAGGCTACTTTTCTGCTGGCAGAGGCGTGTGCATTTCCAGGGAAAAAATAGATAGATAGATAGATAGATAGATAGATAGATAGATACTTTATTGATCCACAAGGGAAAAGAGCGTTCTGAGATATGTACAGCTACCAAGAGGCCAGAATGAACTGTCTGTTCTCATCACTCCTCCCTTCTCTCCTCCCCTCTTTCTCTCAGAATGCTTCGGAACTGGAGAAGAAACAGAACGAGACGGAGAACAAGAAGCTCCTCGGAGAGGTTGTTAAGTACAGCAGTGTCATCCAGGTACAGCCTGTCTCCCCCCTCTTTTATCAAAACACGTTGAGTGCTGTGTTTGTTTTTGGGCCGTAACTAGGACTGTGGCCAATGTGACTGCTTTTCACATTTTCACTGGGTGCCAGTAGCCAGAAGGTGTTCAGTTGTTTGAGGACCCCCCCCCCTCCCCCCCTCAGTGTCCCATTGAGTCGTGTGACTCTCCATAATAGCCATGGTTTCTGGATTGTTCCGGAAGCTATTTGGATTCAAAGTAGTTCCCCCTCATTGATAGTCATGCCACATTTGCCTCAACCTTACCGTACATTTAAACAGTAGGGTTCTGTGGACTGGGTGGTTTTACAGTACAGGCAGTTTTTAAACACAATTTGTAACATGCACTTGGAGATATTGCAAAAAATCTTCTGTGTTTCCTCTATCCATTTGTGATATTGAGCATTGTGTTCTCAAAAAAAAAAATGAACTAAGAGAGGTGACTGCTCTCTCCAGTCACATTGTATTGAGCCATCCATCTAACCATTTATTATGTGTGTCTAAAACTGTAGCTGCTGCACATCAAGAGCAATAAGTACCTGACGGTGAACAAGCGTTTGCCAGCGCTCCTGGAGAAGAATGCCATGCGTGTGTCGCTGGATAACGCCGGCAATGAGGGCTCCTGGTTCTACATCCAGCCCTTCTGGAAGCTCCGCAGTGAGGGAGATAATGTAGGTGTCCCCCTCCCCCATCACCACCAGATGGGAGTTCTTTATTCCAACAGTATGCTCTTTATCAGGCATCATGCACTCAGAGCAAAGACAGGCTTTTTAAAAATGAACTAAAAGGAGGGTGTTCAGAGTAGCTGTTGCTATTAACATCATTAATCTGTTGCAGATTTTACTTTATTTGAACGGAAGTTACTCAGTCTGTGTTGATGTCATTTTAAAATGGTACTTAATGTGAATGGATTCTAGAGATGTATTTTAATCTGTTCTTTTCAAATCAAAATCTAAAAGATTCCCATCATGCTATAACACATTAACTCATTTGATCTTTCCTTTCCTCTCAACTTAGAAAACCAATGGGTAAAGGTACATGATTTGATTGCTGTGCATGTGTGTGTGTGTGTGTGTGTGTGTTGTGTGTGCGTAGTCTATTGTGTGTTTGTTAGGATAGGCCACATTAGCATGTTAGCACTGAAACTGTGACCTGCACGTTTGAATGTGAGACCTCATTTGTTGCCTGCGTTTTCACCTTGTCATCACACTTTGACATGCCATATTTACCTTCCTCTTCAGAGAAGAGAGTAGAGTGATACTGGGCCAGTGAGATTTTGAATTGCTCAGTTTAGAGCCCGTCATGGGTAGTTTTATCTGATAAACAGTACGCCATCAACACTGTAGAACTTGTCTGTCCCACCAGCCCCAGCACCTTATTTGTGTAAACACAGACCCATGTATTCAAACACCCTCTGTATGGAGCACTAGTCTGTGGCATTTGTCAGAGTGTGTGGTGTGCTGTTTAATGGCCATATGGAAATGCCCTCTGTAATAGACCAGCCTCCTGTGCTCTCCTTGCACTGAGCCCCCGGACTCATGACCACCCAGCTCTCCCACAGGACCGCACTATGGTAGCCACGCAGGCCAGAAAGGAGTCAGAGAGAGTCAGAGACAGACAGACAGACAGAGAGTCAGAGACAGACAGACAGACAGACAGACAGACAGACACTTGCGTGTAGGGTGTGGTGTTGGAGAGCCATAAATGCATGGCGCACCAGGGCTTCTCTCATGCATGCCAAAGAGCTGCCATTTCCTGTTTTACCACCGGTTGTCTCCTGCCCACGTACTGGTCATGGAAAATTAATTGCATGTGATTCACTCTCCTCCAGAGGGCCTCACTGAACTTCTGTCCTGTTTTTACCCATCTCTTTCTCCCTCCTTTCCCGTCTGGTTGAAGGTGGTTGTTGGAGATAAGGTCGTCCTGATGCCAGTCAACGCTGGACAGCCGCTCCATGCCAGTAACATCGAGCTCTTGGACAACCGCGGCTGCAAGGAGGTGAGGTATTCCGGAAGGTTCCGCAAAGCATCTATCACTCATATCCGCATTGCTCATTAACAGTGAAGTTAAAGCTTTTAGTTCACTGCCAGCTGTCATGCTGCAGGGTGTTTTCTAAGATGAGCTTCATGCAAAAGTCAACTCATAGCTGTCTCTGTTGTTGGTTTTGTTTTTGCAATGGTGGACAGGTCAATGCCGTGAACTGCAATACGAGCTGGAAGGTCACGCTTTTCATGAAGTTCAGTGACTACAGAGAGGATGTACTCAAAGGGGTCAGTGTGTGGCAGACTTCCCCTTGTCTCAGACAGAATAATACTCAACACTGGTGTTTACAGTAGTCATTGGCAATACCGCAGATCTTCCCCTTCCTCTGTCAACCTCCACATTCACATGTCTCTTACTTTCCTTCCTCTGACTTTCTCTCTCGCTCTCTCTCTCTCTTCTCTTTCTCCTCCCTCACTTCCCCTTTTGTTCCCCCCTGGTCTTCCTCTTCCCCCCTCTCTTCCTTTGTGGCAGGGGGATGTGGTCAGGCTCTTCCATGCTGAGCAGGAGAAGTTCCTCACATGTGACGAGTACAAGAAGCAGCAGCATGTCTTCCTCAGGACCACACTCCGTCAATCAGCAACCTCTGCCACCAGCTCCAAAGCCCTCTGGGAAATTGAGGTTTGACTACATCTTTCTTACTGGTTAGCCTAGTTTGCAGGTTTGCTGATTTTTGTTTGTGCTATGACAGGACGTTCTACTGACCCTCTCTTGATGGGCTGTTTGTTACAGGTGGTGCACTACGACCCCTGCCGAGGAGGCGCCGGCCAGTGGAATAGCCTGTTCCGCTTCAAGCACCTGGCCACCGGCAACTACCTGGCTGCAGAGGTGCTTCTTCTCTCTGTCCTCACCCCTCTGATTCTTTCCATTTCCAACACCATCCGTTCCATAGCCATCACCCACCCACTCCACCCTTGCCCTTGTGTAGCTGCACATAACTATGGGCACGTTTCCCCTGACTGATGTGTCGCTTCCATGTGTCGGAGTCTAAACAACAGCTTGTGTGTCCCTGTGTGTACGCTGCTGCTCCTTTTTAAAATACATTTGAATATGTGCAGCCACACTCACCGTCAAAACAAACACACTCCTGTCACATGAGCCCGAGAGATGGGGATCTTCTGCCAAAAAATAGAAGTACATCGGAGCAGTGCCCAGTGAACAGTTTTTTTGGTTATGTGTGAGGAGACCCACAGACAAAGAGACGCACCCGAGTACAATACCTTCTTTCCCCCCTAACCAGGAGGTGAGGGAAATAACAATGGTGTTCATGTGTGTTCTCCGTGGCGTGCTCCCGCCTGCTGGCCTATCCTAGCATGCTCCAGTGAATGTGAGGGCGCACCGACCTTGTGAGCACACTGGTGCTGGGTGCCGTGTGAAGTTAGATGCCCAGACGCCCCCAAGTGCCTCATTACACTCTCTCTGTCAGAGCAGGAGTCAGAGCTGAGAGCAGCTTTAGATCTTGAGTTTACACTTAGTGTACTGTAGATGGCACTCTCCCCACTGTTTAGACTCATCCCAAACATACTGCCAGATGTTAGCAGTGTGTTTATGAATGTGTGTGTATATCTGTGTGTGTGTGTGTGTGTGCGGGTCTTTGTGTGCGTGTGTGTGTGTGTGTGTGTGTAATAAGTGCTTGGTTTGCATTTCAGGTGAATCCAGATTTTAGGGCGGACAGCATAGACCAGAAAGGAGAGGTGAGTTTGCACTGTTTAACACTGCCCAGAACTACGCGTGTGCCAACTGGTTATTTCCGCCATTATGAGCCAAGGAACTTCCAATGCTCAAAAACTTCCAATGCTCAAAGTCATGATCTCCAATGCTCAAACTTCCAATGCTCAAAGTCATGATCTTTTGATATGAGACTGATCTGGGGTGATCTTGTGGTCTAAAGCTCTTGGTGAGAGAACATATTTGTTAGGCTCCTTTTTAGGTATTATGTACCACTGTTGTCAGATGTGCCTCTCTGAGCGTCTGTTTAGTTTCCTCCTCTTACATGTTTGAGGTCTTCTGAGCCGTCAGAGCCAAACTGCTTTATCTGTCTTGAGTCTTTCTCCCAACATATGTGGCCACCTGCTGCCTAAAGTTATGTATGCCTGACTCTGGGTGCATTATGTATGCATGACTATAGGTTTGTGTTTGCTGTATCCATGAGTGCCATTGTGTGTGTCTGTGTGTCTGTCTGTGTGTGTGTGTGTCTATGATTGTTTTTCATTTGGTAGTGCTTATATCTTTCATATTCAAAGGAAGTCGGTTCATTACTGCTTGCTTTCCTGGCACTACCACCTTATTTTTCAAATAGGTCCCATGTTGAAAGTGGGAAATGAGACCTTTATGAGACTGAGAATGAGACCTAAAAGTGGTGTGAACACACACTTGATTTGATCAGTGTAAATCGTGTAAACAGGAAAAGAGATAGTCTATGTCTGTATCTGTGTCTGAATGTGCATGGTTGTGTGTGTCTTTGTGTGTGTGTGTGTGTGTCTGCTGAACTGTCTGTCTCTGAAATTGCTGCCCCCTGCTTTGCCCTGTTGTTTGGTTGCATATCACAGCGTTTCCTGGGACCCCCGCCTTCTCCCATTCTCCCACCAGCGGCTCTTATGTAATCTCTCTGCTGTTCTCTATACTCACCCCTCTTTCTCTCCTGCTCACTCTCTGTCTGTCTCACACACACACACACACACACACACACACACACACACACACACACACAATTTTGCTCACTCACACAGACACACACAAACACACGCACACACACTTACAGAACCACTTGTATCGTGTGAGACAGGCTCAGTTCTTACTCCCTCGCCCTGGGGAGAAGTCTATTTACGCTTTGTTTCTCTTCTCCTACCTGGCGTATTAGTATTCTGCTAAAGCAACTATTGCAAACATACGCACACACTTACACTTGCACACACACACACACACACACACACACACATACACACGCTCTGAGGGGGCTCCTTACATAATGTCTGAGTCTCGGGATGCCCCGTGAGAGGCAGCAGACGTGCTGTCTGCTCGGCTGTGTGTGTGCGTGTGTGTGAGTCATTGGCGCAGCAGCGCGAGCGAGGGAGCGCGAGGGAGTGGAAGCGGAGCGAGAAAAAAGAAGAAGAGGTGTTTGGTGGGGGTGGCTGGAGCCAAGCGCCCGTGAGTCTCATGTCTCATGCAGGAGAGAATTCTGGGATTAACTCTTCAGCGCCGGCTCTGCAAAACAAGCTTGTGTCTGTGATTAGTGTTGTCAAGAGCCCGCTGTTTAAAATCCTCCCTCAGACGCAGTGTGCATCTTCCCTCATCAGAGAGGACGGAAACTATATCCCCAGAATACTTCATGACAGCTAGGCACAAGGCCTGCCTGTGGTGTTTCATGTGAGTGCCCCCTGCCTGTTGATAAAACTGCAGTGTCAGCCCCTAAAACAAAAGCTCCCACCGCAATTTATATTCAGATGTGGACCCAGACATCCCCACAACCTACCTGCTTTTTTTTTTTTCTGAAGACATAAGGGTGCAGTATATTCATTCTGGCTGTTCTGGAAGTTTCTGTGAATGTTAGTTAAACTTCAGGCTGTCTCCCTTGTCTGCCCGCAGTACTGTAGAGAGGTCCAAACAGGCGTATTCCGTTCTAGTGGATTTGAATGCTTGTAAGCAGTTTTTAAAAAGCACACCTTCCCTCAAACACAGATTGCTACAGCATACCATTTGCTCAACACAGGAGGTGTATTTATCTCATAACAATAATACCTCATCTCAATCTCAGTCACATTTGCATCTCATAATCTAATACAAAGGAAATCATGTCTGTTATGTTTGGATGCACACAGTCGGTACCCCACATGAGTTTTCTCTTGCTCCGTCTAGACAGAGACAGACAGTGTGTTCAAGAAGAAGGGGCAGGCTGCGGAGAAGATCGCCTTCACCCTGGTGTCGGTGCCTCACGGCAATGACATCGCCTCGCTGTTTGAGCTGGACGCCACCACCTTGCAGCCGGCCGACTGCCCCGTGCCCAGGTCAGTCAGCGGGTCCACTCTCTCCCTCTCTCTTTGCTACAGCGCCTCCGCATCTTCTGTGTCACGTAAAGCACTTTGAAACCATTGTTATTAAGTGAGGAATTTCACACACCATTAAGAGCCGTTCACACCAGGAACAATAACTGTAAGGCCAAATGGCAAAAACAACGCTTTTAAGTATTGCTGTAGTCAATATGAATGACAACGCTCACACCACGCACTATAACGAAAACGACATGAAGAACAATATTGTCAGGGATCACTTTCAGAGCCATTTTAAGAACAATAAAAAGCTGACAGCCAATCAGAATCCGGCTAATTATAGACATCATATTTATCATCATGAGGAATGATTTATCTCATATTCCTCGTTAGTGTCAGTGTGGATGCTCATATTATTACATAGTTACAGATGTCTGTATAGTATAATATAGTATTTATATCATTCCTGGTGTTAACAGCCCTTTGCCCTCTAGGCTGACTCTAGGCTGAGGGCAGTTTCTATTTTCTATGGATATGTGCTGTGTGTTCCTGTGCGCACGTTTTAATGGATTTCTGCCTTGTGTTGCAGGAACTCTTATGTGCGTCTGCGTCACCTTTGTACAAACACCTGGGTGACCAGCACCGCAATCAACATTGATAAGGATGAGGAGAGACCGGTCATGCTCAAGGTGAGCACACACACACACACTCAGACATGCACACACAGTGATGTTGTTGATTTCATACACCCACCTGTTCAACACAACACTTGCATCCTCAAACCACAGAACCACTTACGCAATACAGTCAGAAGTGAAGGTAAACAAAAGTTGAAACTGTATCTTTAAGTGAATGCTGGTTTTATTTCCCCACTGCAATCATTCAGTGAGTGAGACACTTTTTTGAGTGATGTGCATTCATCTCTTGCATAAGTTTAGTCAAGTTAAGTAGTGTTGCTTTGTGTCTGCTTCACTTGAAGATTGGCACCTGCTCCACGAAGGAGGACAAGGAAGCCTTCTCAATCGTGTCTGTGCCGCTGTCCGAGGTCAGGGACCTGGACTTTGCCAACGATGCCAACAAGGTGCTGGAGTCGACCGTGGGCAAGCTGGAGCACAGCAACATCACCCAGAATGAGAGGAGGTACAGCCCTTGTGTGCGCTTCCTGTTCAAAAGGTCACAGGGTTCGCAACTGACAAATCTCTTAAATGGACATGACACCCTAAAGTAATTCAAGGCTCGCTGCTGTCCGACATGCCTTGTGGACAGCAGCTGCTGAAATGGACTCTGCATATAATACCACAAGGTTCAACAGTGCATGACATGTCTGTTGCATCAATGTTCTCTATATAGTTCTTGGAATTCATTGAGTGAACTAAGATGGTCTTGTTACAAATATGATAATGCATGATGGCTCAGTGCAGGGCAAGGTGAGTTTGTTATTGTTTTGCATTGATGGCAAGGCCATGGTGGCACAGAAATGTGAAATTCAGCCATTGCTCTTCACTGGCCTCTAGTTGCCCATTCAGTGTTTGTGGTCAAAGAACTTGTGCGTGTTCATACAAAGTCCCGGCTCTATAAGTGGGGAAACGAGCATAAAAAACAACATTAAAAAATGTCATTGTCACAGTCAGTCGACCCCATGCTTCAGGTGCGCCGAAGGAATGGATGTGATTTGATTGACTGTTGAGCACAAAGATCAACACTTTTTCCCAAGCTGAAACTGAATCATGGGCCCCATGTTTTAAGAATAATATCAGTTCAAGCCTCACAGTGGCTTTTAGCAAGCTTCATTTTGTGTTTGTCCTACAAGGGCCTTGCTTCCATTTTGCACAGAAAAGGCTGTGAATGAACTCTTGAATCTGTTTTTCCTTCTCTGAAGAATAAAATATGAATGTCTTTTCTTCCTGGTATGTGCCCATGAGCTTAATATCAGCTGGTGTCCTCCACCAACGCTGACCTTGTGCTGTGCTGTGCTCTTCAGGTTTGTCATCAACCTGCTGGAAGATCTGATCTTCTTTGTGTGTGACGTGCCCAATAATGGCCAGGAGGTGCTGTCAGTGGTCATCTCCAACCTCAACAGAGAGCGGCAGAAACTGATGCGGGAGCAGAATATACTCAAACAGGTCAGATACACACACACACACACACACACACACCTAAAGCATACTTTACAGACCAACAAACATGCTTATCCAATACCATAGTCCCAACTCTGGGAAGCACAATTGCAATCAAACTCAAGCTGAAAGATAAGTCTAAATTTAGACCAGTTCATTACACACAGAGCCCACTTGCAGAGCATCACACAGTCACACTGTTAACCGCAATCAGGAACCTGATGACTTTAATCGTCTACTTCCTTTTTGTTTGAAAAGACATTATATGATAATTATCTTTCATTGAATTCACCACCTATACGTTATTCACCATCAGTGAACAAGATGGGAATTTTATAATCAAACGCATATCTCTAGTGTAATTGGCTGGAAGGATTTTAAAGCACTGCGGGTTGTTAATCCATTCTATTTAAATTGATCTTACCCTACTCAAAAAACACAATTGTATTATAATTTAATCATTTATAAAACAAGGGAAAAACACTCTTCAGAATGATTAATGTAAACTTATAAGTGACAATTTGTCTGTGACTTTTGTGTGTGTGTGTGTGTGTGTGTGTGTGTGTGCACTGCAGATCTTTGGCATTCTGAAAGCTCCGTTCAGTGACAAGGGGGACGGTCCAATGCTGAAGCTGGAGGATCTGGGGGACCAGCGCTACGCCCAGTACAAGTACATGCTGCGCCTTTGCTACAGGGTGCTACGCCACTCCCAGCAGGACTACCGCAAGAACCAGGCATGTCCACAGCCGCAGACACAGCCGCAGAACAGAGTTTCCGCTAGAAAAAAATGGTGCCGGTCAAAGTGACAGGCAGAGGTTTCGTTTTCCGGACATTTTGATGATATGCCGGTCAAATATCCTATTATCCCTTCTTAATTAGTCAAATTTAGGAAAACTGGAGACAGGCCATGTAGCTAAAAGAATGACATAATCAGGCTGTATAGAATGCAACATGTTCATTAGCCCAACTTAAACATGCCAAACAAGATCTAGCCAGTATCTTTTCATGGATAGCAAGAGTCCGCTTCGTTCGTTGTTTTAAAGAGGCTACGTTGTTTGTTGCTGCTACCCACGTTATCTCCAGTGGTGACTGTTTAACTTACTCAGATGCGCACACACAAAAATGAGCGCTCACACCACCCCTAATGCTATGCCTTTTTATTTGATAACAATAAATTAAGAAATGTTTCCTATTCTGAGACATGTTTAGTTTTTTTTTTCTTTCGGCCGCGGTTCAATGATACCGTTTGATTGTGCCAGAAATTATCTGCGGACCAGTAATCGCCTCGTCGAGGAGGCCCTAACCCTGCAGATCATAGACAGAGAACGCATAGGCCTACTGAATGCTTTGGGTAAAGAACACTTTGCATGTCCAGTGTACACGGAGAATGACCGTGTCTTGGAGCGGCCGCACCCCCCACAACTCCACTTCCAATGTCACTGATTCTGACAGATACGGCCGACACTTCTGCTTTTTATCTGGTGGTGGTGGAGTTGACCGGACGGACATCTGAGGCTTCAGACGTTACCAATTTATCATCATCCATCGCATCTGGCCTCTGAAAAAACTTTTAAGGCTCTGCCTGGGCCTGGCCATGTTTGAACCGCCTCACTCATTTGTTCGTTGTTTAACATGGACGTTTTAAGTGTGCACTTCCTATTTGAAATGCAGCAGGCGTGTTGTTTAATAGCTTACTTTTCAAACGGTAGAGCCTGTTCATTTAAAAACATAGCCAGAGGACGTATAATGTAGGCTTACCTATTAAGGCTTATTCTCAAATTCAGATTGCGTTAGGGGACGGGATTATTAGCCAATTTCAATCGGACAATTTGACCGGAGAGATTTAATTTTGTTGGACATTTCATTTTTTTTCCGGCCAATGTCCGGTAATTACCGGACAACGGAAACCCTGACGCAGAGACAGGTGCAGAGACAGGCACGGAGAGAGGCGCGATCAAATGTATACACTCTTTTTCTTGCCACACCCATTCTAGCTTATGCATTTGTACTGTACACTCATATGTGCATGAACACCCCCCTGCCAAACTCTGGTGGAGACTCTGCTACAATGATTTGAGGCTTTGATACTGCAGGAACCTGCACACACCCAGACACGTAGACACATGCACATGTACTGTACAGAGAGCTTGCACCCTGGAGCTTACTTTCAGTTGTTCCGCAACTGAAGACCATTGACTGCCTAGAGAAGGTGCCCTATCTCCATAGGCAATGCCAGTGCCCAGAGCACACTGCTCCTCTAACTCTTTCCTGTGTCCCCTGCAGGAATACATCGCTAAGAACTTCTCCATCATGCAGTCCCAGATCGGCTACGAGATCTTGGCCGAGGACACAATCACCGCCCTGCTGCACAACAACCGCAAGCTGCTGGAGAAGCACATCACCGCCAAGGAGATCGAGACCTTTGTCAACCTGCTGAGACGCAACCGTGAGCCTAGGTATGAGGGGGTGACCCCCGCGCCACCCCACCCTACCCCACCCCACCAGCACTCACCCACCCCTACAAAACACCAGGACTCCCTCAGCCCCGTGCTCCTTTTTTACTGCTGCAACACCTTTCCCTTTTCCCATCCTGAGTGGAAATGCACAAATATATTTTCGAGGACACTGAAGTCCAAGATTTGGAAAGCATGAAGATCCTAAATATAGTGGGAGAGCAGGTCATCATTGTCCTGTGAGCACGGCACAGCTGGTTTCTATATTCTCAGAATGCCATAGACTGTGCATGAAGAGGATGATGAAGATTCATCATCATCCTTAAGCACGTCTACCTCTCTAACCCTAGCTGAACTCTACCCCTCAAAACCCAGCCAGATTTTGAATGTTCACTCCATTACCACAAACCATCAAAAAGCATAAGTGGGAAATGTAATGACATTTTCATTAGCGTAGGCCTGCTGGAGGAGATGGCAGACTGTTTTTTAGTGGTGGAAAATTGCTGGTGCCCTAAGAAAAATGAAGCAATTTACTCTGATGCAGTGGAACATGATGTTTTGCTTTTGCGAGATAAGTGTGGTCTACTCAAGTTTGATGTCAAAATGGGTTCACTAGAATGATTTGGTGTGTGTGTGTATGTCTGTGTGTGTATGTCTGTGTGTGTTGTGCCTTCTCAGGTTCCTGGATTACTTGTCGGATCTGTGTGTGTCCAACAAGACGGCCATCCCAGTCACTCAGGAGCTTATCTGCAAGTTCGTGCTCAACCCCACCAATGCGGACATTCTCATTCAGACCAAGTAAGCTCAGAGTCCATTTGTACATGTAGCCCTACAAACATGTGTGTTACAGTTAGCTATTGCTGCAACATATATGTTCTCAAAAGTGTGTGTGTGTGTCAGACTGATCCCACACACAGAGACTTCTCTGGAGTCCTCTCTCATGCATGACGAGGGTGATGATGAGGAGGTGTGGCTCTACTGGATTGACGCCAACAAGGAGCCCCATGGCAAGTCCATCCGCCACCTCGCCCAGGACGCCAAGGGCAACCACAAGCTGGACATGGACGTGGTCACCTATTACAGGTGCGCCTGTGCTTCCCCTTGAGATTCCCTCAACAACAGACATCCATATCCTACATTCACCCTGACTGTTAACCACATTAGGTTTATCCAAAATGCAATCACCAGTATGGCCCTTTTTACACACAACCTTTCACATTTGCATTCTCTTTTGGTTTATTGTCTTTTGCTCTCCATTTTTCATTGCCTCTTTCCTCTCCTCTCACCTCTTGTCTTTTTCCTCTCCTCTCCTTCTCACCTTCTCTCCTCTCCTCTCTTCCTCTCTCCTCTCCTCTCTTCTCTTCCTCTCTCCTCTCCTCTCTCTTCTCTTCCTCTCTCCTCTCCTCTCCTCTTCTCTCCTCTCTTCCTCTCTCCTCTCCTCTCCTCAGGTATCAGTTGAATCTCTTTGCTAAGATGTGTCTGGACCGCCAATACTTGGCCATCAACCAGATCAGTAGCCAGCTGCCGGTGGAGCTGATCCTGCGCAGCATGTTCGACGACTGCCTGCCCTACAACCTGCGCGCCTCCTTCTGCCGCCTCATGCTGCACATGCACGTGGACCGCGACCCCCAGGAGGCCGTGGTGCCGGTGCGCTACGCCCGCCTCTGGACCGAGATCCCCTCCAAGACCACCATCCACGAGTGAGTGGCCCCAGGGGAGTGATCTGAGAAATAGTGGGCAGTGCAGGGTGCACTCACTGTAGCACTGCAGCTTATATGAAACCTCCAAAAAAATGTATCATGTGAACATAAAGTCTTGTTGTCTTAATCGTACACAACATGAACATGGGCCAGTGGTACAGCTAGAGCAAAGATCAGTAAGATATATAGAAAGTATATAAAAATATAGAGAAATGACTCTTGATGTGCTATGCTGTGCAAAAACAGTCAAACTCAACTGGCCTGTTATTTGATGTTAATAATGATGAATCATGCTATCACGTCAAATTAGGTTCCCTTCAGTCTTGTTTCTAGCCAGTTCTGCGTGAAAAGTGTTTTTACGAGGGGGTTGGAGCTCTGCTAGAGTGCTGCTGTTTTTAAGCACACTGAGTCTGAGCTGTGTGTGTGTGTGTGCGTGTTGCGTGCAGGTATGAGTACGAGTTCCGGGACATGTCTCGAGAGGAGATGAAGAGGAAGTTTGCGCCCACCATGGAGTTTGTGGAGGAGTACCTGAGAGACGTGGTCAGTCAGGCCTACCCGTTTGGAGACGAGGAGAAGAACGAGTTGACCCTGGAGGTGAGGTCACATAATAGATCTTCATCTATAGATTTATATCTATATCAATAGATCTATTACACATACTGACCAAGAATTGTTTTTGTTACCATGCTAAATTCAGACAAAGGGCTGTTTTCCATGTATTGCTTTGGAAACCGATTGCTTATTGATGTACCGGTAAATTCTTTATTGATTTACATTCTATCTCTGTCCTGATGGTAGTAGTGTACAATAGTGCTATAGTAGTGCTCCACAGGGTTGCTCAGTAAAAGGTGTTCTAAGTGTCTCTCTGGCTTGTCTCAGGTGGTAAACTTGGCGCGGAACCTGGTCTACTTTGGCTTCTACAGCTTCAGTAAGCTGCTGAGCCTCACGCGCACCCTGCTGGCCATCCTGGACATTGTGCAGCCGCCCCTCACTTACCTGGCCAAACTCAACAAGAGCCCAGAGGGAGGTCAGACACTCTCTTACCCACACACACACACACACACACACACACTGTACTCAGCATGAAGGCTACATACAGCTTTACCATGTCATTATATTTCACCTTTAAAATGAAATTACCACTTTCTCCTTCCACCACACTTTGACCAGAACTAATGTCAGCACTCCTATCCTCTAGTAATAGTATTGACAGATGCAGTAGTAATTTTTAGAAAAGGTGCCCTCTGCATTGCAGCTTGAATGTCTTGCCAAATGAATAAATGTAATGAAATTACAGTAAGTTGCAGAGGCTGAAGACATGGTCAAGTACGAAGTGTTCTGCGTTGCGTCTAGCAGCATTTCTTTTGCCCTTCCAAGTTCTGTGTCATTCTCACAGGCAGAGTCATACTTAGAGTGCAGCTAACTGTTTTGGTCTGTGCTCAGATGGGAGCCAGTGGAATTTGCGCTTGCCGTGCCTACACGTCAGAATCTCTTAGCTGTTTTGACACCTCACTGCTAGTTGGAAACCTAAAAATGTGTGAATGTTAGAACCCAAATCTCAGGTAGTCTTTGCATTTACATTTGGGTCCCACAGCCCTCAGCCATCTTGACAAGATTGCCCTATTAAAATATCACCTGTATTATTTATTGATTGTGTGTGTGTGTGGTAATCTGCCGGTTGTGTATGTCCACGTGTCTGTTTGTGTGCTAGGGAACAATGTTCTGCGCACCATCCATGGGGTTGGGGAGATGATGAGCCAGATGGTTCTGCGGGGTTCCGTTCCACTCAGCCTGCCGGACTCCCCGCCGGCCTCGCGCCACGGAATGCCCCACCATATCCCAGACAATGAGGACGTCATGGTGATGGACACCAAGCTGAGGATAATCGAGATCCTCCAGGTGAGCGCCATCTGGTGGGAGAGCAGAGTCGTGCAGCTCGCCCTGCACTGACGGCACTCATCTTGCCACCTGTAGCCTGAAAGAGCATGTGATGTGTTAATGGACTTTTAACATGACAAATGCATCTGTTTGAGTCATTTGGCACATTGTTCTTATATGACTCAATGTGTTTTGTTTTGCACTGATGTCAATCTGAAGTTTATCCTGAGTGTGCGTCTGGACTATCGCATCACGTACTTGCTGTCCATCTATAAGAAAGAGTTTGGTGACCAGAGTATGACCGACAGCTCGATGTCTGTGTCAGATTACCTGCCCATATCAGGTAGGATGAGTTTATTTCACATTAACCATATGTATGTGCTTAATTAGTTACATAGTGATATCTTGTAATCCAATTATTATTGAACCATGTTTCCATACATTACTTGAATCTCATCATCTTTGCAGTGTCAGAGCCAGACATTGATGAGATTGTTGCAAAAGCAGAGACAATGTTTGCTGGAAGGTAACTATAGTGTTAAATCACCATCAACAGAGACCTTGATATGTGTGTTTTTATTATTATTTGATTTGTGGGCTGTGCTGGTCTTCTCTTTTGAATTTGGGACAGTGTATAGAATAGTAGTTAGTATTGATCTGTATGCCTGTAATTAAGCTACTGTAAAAAAAGGAACAGTTACTTCAATGGCTAATGAGTTCTTTTATTGCTTAGTTCAAAATAATCCTACCAGTAGTAGCATTCTGAGGCAATTGATGGTCTAGCTTTGGCGCTGGATGTTTCAAGTCATTGAGGGAGCTGAGAGTGAGCTGTGGATGACTTGATCTCTACCTGAGCTGGTGGTGAGCTGTGTTTTCATCTCACTGCAGTAAAGAGAGGAGTGCGGTGGAGCTGGACGACGAGGGTGGCCGGACCTTCCTGAGGGTCCTCATCCACCTCATCATGCAGGACTACCCGCCTCTGGTGTCCGGATCCCTGCAGCTCATCTTCAAGCACTTCAGCCAGAGGGCAGAAGTCCTGCAGGCCTTCAGACAGGTGAGAGCCAGTCTGAGCCAGGTGCTACACTGCTCTGCTCGCATCCGTCTTTTATTTCAATTTCTTTCGGAGGCACCAGGATGTAAGCACAAAATATAAAAGCAGCTTTTAACGACATGGACCTTTTTACCAAGGCTATCTCACTGTGTCATTGCAAAGATGCCAGTGCATGGCTCTCTCTAGCCTCACTGATGTTAAAGTCCTTAGTGACTCACTCATTTTAGTCGCGTTCACCAAGGAACTGTCATACTGTACACCATAACCTTGTAAATTCAGAATCTGTGACTCATTTTCATTATGCTCTGTCAATCACTATTCCTTTCTATTGTGTGGCATTTCTTTCATCTAGATTTTCATCTGGCATTCATTTAGACTCCAGGCCAATATCAGGTCTTGTAGAGAGTTTTGCACATTTAACAGGGTGTTTGTGCCCTACCCATGTGTCCTGTAGGTCCAGCTGCTGGTGTCCGAGCAGGACGTGGAGAACTATAAGCAGATCAAGACGGACCTGGACCAGCTCCGGCTGACAGTGGAGAAGTCCGAACTCTGGGTGGAGAAGAGCGGAGGTTACGGCAGTGAGGACCTGGGAGACAGCCAGAAGCAGGAGCAGAACATGGAGGTGCGCCCCCTGTTGGTTGATCCTATCAACTACAGTAATTTCCTGTGTATTAGCCACATTGTGTATAAACCGCAGGACAGTGTTTTATGGAAGTTAAAAGAAAGAAAACCATATTAATACCATATTAACTGCCCCCGTGTTTTAACTTCATAGCTGGAGAAATTTAGCAAAATCAATAAATAATGTACAATGGCTAATAGTTGGGAAATTACTCTACCAAATGATACTGTGTGTCAGAGAGCAGGAGCTCCTGATATAGTGCTGTGCTTGCTTGTGTTTGGGTGACAGGAGGCTGGTATCCTGAGCCCAGTGGATAGTGGGATCATAAAGCCACAGATTGACAGCAACAAAGCCAACAACTACAACATTGTAAAGGAGGTACGGACGCCACATCATTTCACTTTGCCATCACTCCATCAATTTCTGCTGTCCATCTCTATTAAGTATAAGTATATATACTTTTTTTGATCCCGTGAGGGAAATTTGGTCTCTGCATTTAACCCAGTTGGTGAATTAGTGAAACACAAACAGCACACAGTGAACACACAGTGAGGTGAAGCACACACTAATCCCGGCGCAGTGAGCTGCCTGCTACAACGGCGGCACTCCGGGAGCAGTTAGGTGCCTTGCTCAATGGCACTTCAGCCGCGGCCCACTGGTCGGGGCTTGAACCGGCAACCCTCCGGTTACAAGTCCAGAGTGCTAACCAGTGGGCCACGGTTCTTTACGTTTTTTATCATCTATAAATGACTGTTTACAGTGATGTCAGTGCCTTTTGATCACCATAGCTCACTGATGCATCAGCAAGGCCCTATTTAGTTAAAGGTTGTTGATTTGTTTTTGCCTTTAGATCTTGATAAGGCTCAGCAAGTTGTGCTATCCTGCAAAGAAGAGTAAAGTTCAGCAACAAAGACTGCTGAAGAACATGGGAGCCCACACTGTAGTGCTGGACCTGCTGCAGATCCCCTATGAGAAGGTAATCAGAATATTACTGTCATTAATGTCAACAATAATAACAACAACAGCAACAAGTTCAATTTTTATAGCGCCTTTCACAAACCCAGCGCGCACAAAACACTAGGCCGTAAGGGGGGGAGGAGGAGGAAGAGACATTCTGATGGAAAAGACTGTCAGTTCAAAGTCAGATTTAAAGCAAAGAGTATAGAAGTAACACTCTTTGTTTAAAGGGAGTTGGGCGCCATGGCACTGCAGGCCCTGCCTCCCAGGTTAGTGAGTCTGATGGGAGGGACAATGAATAAGTGACCATTGGAGGAGCTAAAGGAGTGGGATGGGGGGGCATGGGGTCAGGAGTTCCCGGAGGCAGAGGGGAGGGGAACCTTCCATGGGCTTTGAAGGTGAACATGATGTGGGAGAGAACCCTAGCTGAAGAGTTTTGGGTGTTACGGAACATGATGAAGGCACAGACTAGAGTGTGTGCGTCAGTATACATACATATATATAGTATAGTATAGTATACATACAGTATATCTATAGTAGATAGAAGGGTTGGCACACACACACACACACACTGCACATCCAGAGATGGTCTTGCACAAGCTCTCGGTAGTGTATTGGGTTTCTCTGGAGCTTGCCTCATTGCGCGATGCTGCTGTGTTCTCTCCACAGAGCGATGAAAAGATGAATGAGATCATGCAGCTGGCCCACAGCTTCTTGCAGAGCTTCAGTCGAGACAACTCCCAGAACCAGACGCTGCTCCACAAGCACCTCAATCTCTTCCTCACACCAGGGGTACGCCTGCACACAAACTCATTAAATAAGTTGTGAAAATCTATTGATATAATAAGGAGAGCTTGCTGTGAATGCAGTCTCACTTCCTGTATTTGTTCCAGCAGTTGTAGATCACAGGATGTGGCCTGCCACCTGCCCGTGGTTTAATGGTGATTTCATGTTCCCTTTCGGTCTTAGCTCCTCGAGGCGAAGACGATGCGCTACATCTTCAGGAACAACTACCATCTGTGTAACGAGATCAGCGACCGCGTCGTGCACCACTTTGTCCACTGCATCGAGACGCACGGGCGCCATGTCCAGTACCTGCAGTTCCTCCAGACCATCGTCAAGGCTGATGGGAAATATGTGAAGAAGTGCCAGGACAAAGTTATGACTGAGGTGATTGCTGGAGAACAGAGTCAAAGAGGGCAGCAGTATTGTATCTGTGCATTTTTTAAACCTCTGTTAAATATTGCAAAATGTATGACCACGATTTTGAATTGTTGATATGAAGTTTGCCAAATGTTATATATTACTAAGGTAAATTAAAGTCCTTCTTTGCTAAATGTTATGATGCTGAAAATGTATATACATAAGTACATAATGTGTATATACATGCATATACATACACATGCCTCCATATTTAGTACTTACTGGCTGGCTGTCAGGTTAGTCTTGTGTAGATGCCTTTGTATAGGGATTGGTCTGCAATTCATCCCGTGTGTGTGTGTGTGTGTGTGTGTGTGTGTGTGTGTGTTTGTGTAGCTGGTGAATGGCGGCGAGGACGTGCTGGTGTTTTACAACGACCGCGCCTCGTTCCCGGTGCTGCTGCAGATGATGGGCTCGGAGCGGGAGCGCTCGGACGAGGGTGGAGCGCTGGCCTACCACAACACGCTGGTGGAGCTGCTCGCCGCCTGCACCGAGGGCAAGAACGTCTACACCGAGCTCAAGTGCAACTCCCTTCTGCCGCTCGACGACATCGTCAACGTGGTCACCCACGACGACTGCATCCCAGAGGTAACCGAGAAGATGGTGAAATGCCAGTTATGGAAAACCAAGTCAAAACTATTTCACAAAACCATTTGTGTCCCATGTATAGCTTGTTACAGCTTGTAATAGTAGGTATATATAGGATATGTCATATTATGTTGTGATTTAGTACATTTACAACTGGGACTGGTTTAGCAGGACATTGGCTCTTATTAATGCATAATGTTTTGTTTGTCCATTTTGGGCCTCCATAGGTGAAAATTGCCTATGTGAACTTTGTGAATCACTGCTACGTGGACACTGAGGTGGAGATGAAGGAGATCTACACCAGCCACCACATCTGGAAGCTCTTTGAGAACTTCCTGGTGGACATGGCCCTGGTGAGCCCCTCACTGTTCCCTTCACACCTTCCTTCCTCCACAGTAACGCTCACAGCATGCATGCAGCGTCTAAGCAACATAACATGCTAGCACTTCCTTCATCCTAATATAATAATGCCTGGTTACATGCTAATAGGGTATTTTCGGATTTTCAAATTTGAAATGGACTATTTTCCTCGGACTATAAGTCACACTTTTTTTTTCATAGTTTGGCTAGTTCTGCAACTTATAGTCAGGTGTGACTTACATGTATACATGTTTTTAAATTTTAATTCATACTGACTGACATGAACCAAGGAATAAAAATTATTCATCTACAATCGCAAGAGGGCGCTCACACACAGGGCTTGTGGAATGCAGAGCCGTATATAGAGATATTTTAAAATGTGCATCTTTTTTCTCTCGCTCTCGGAGGTAGCCTTCCGAGCATTTGCTCTGCTGCCGGCTTGTGCCTCTACTTCGCCCAAAATGCTTGATTGCATCAGCATCAGCGTTCAGTGAATCTTTTGTAAATTGCTTTACAATTGCTGTTGGGCCCTCCACATTCTTTTTCATTAACATTTCCGGTAGAATTCTCAATCTTTTTGGCATCTATGTGTCCAGTTACATAGTCTCTGTCTGTCCTTGGTCTTGGATTTTGTGAAATAAATTTGTAAATAAATGCGACTTATAGTCCAGTGCGACTTATATATGTGTTTTCCCTCTTCATTACACATTTTTTGACTAATGTGACTTATACTCCGGAGCGACTTATAGTCCGCAAAATACGGTAGTGACTTTAGCATGTGCACTAGCATGTAGCATTGTGGCATTGGCATGGCTGCCCCACCCGTCTGTTACATGGACGCCTCCCCTCCGTGTCTGCTTCCTGCAGTTTTGCAACAGCGCCACAAACAGGAAGCTAGCTGAAAACGGGCCTGCACATATCCTGTTACAGGTGTGCAACAGTACCACGGACCGCAAGCACGCTGACCCCACGCTGGAGAAGTACGTCACCGAGACAGTCATGGCCATCATCAAGGGCTTCTTCGGCTCCCAGTTCTACGTCAACAGTTCCAACCTGCAGGTGTGTGATTGGCTGAGGGGAGGGCGAGGGTGGGGCACAGGGACGTTAGCGCTACTCTACCCCCTTATATGGTTCTAATGTTTCAACTCTTCACTCAGTCCATTTCTGTGGTCCTTCTGTTTCCTATCTCTCTCCTTGAGCCTCTTGGGTTTGTGTTTAACTTGTTTATTTATTATGTCTGTGTCTGGAGGCTGGCATATATTAATGTTTCTCCTGCTCTCTAGAGGATATTCTTAAAATAATTTGAATTAATGTAGTTGCTCTTTGAAAATACAACAATACAAAACAGATCCTGAAAATACAACCCGACCCTTCCTTTCTCCTTCATCCCTCGCTCCCTTGCTCTCCATCTCCCTCCTTCTCTCCCTCTCTCCCTCTCTCCCTCCCTCTCTCCCTCTCTTTCCTCACAGACACACCAGCCCATCTTCATTCAGCTGCTGCAGTCTGCCTTCAGGGTGTACAACTGCCCATGGCTCAACCCCGCCCAGAAAACCAACATTGAAGGCTGCATCAAGACCCTCGCTGACGTGGGTGCGTTCCATCCCGCTCAAACTCTCTCATGCACACCGCCTCCAACTGCCTCTCTTCAGCCAAACTTTCTGCATTAAGCCCCTTCATGTTACTTCAACTTAGCCAAACTTTTTTGGCTGGAAAGGTGAAATTAAACATTTATGAGTGTTACTGCTGACCGACTGAAGCTGCACTGCTCTGTCCCATTACCTAATGATATAGGTGCACTATTTACACTTGACTAAGTAAGTAAGTAAGTACTATCCAAATGACAATGAATGGTGATGAATTAAATTCATATTTTAGAAGGGATAGTCTGAAGGTAATGGACAGTGTGTGGACTTCTTCACCAAGCATTTTCAGAAAAATTTGTTTGGAGTAGAGTAATGTCACGTGACTGAATAGTACCTGGTCATGACTCACTCCCCACCTGGTCATGACCCTCTCTATTCCTCAGGTCCAGATTCAGAAGTATGAAACCGGGTTCTTTGTCAATTGTAACACTTTTCTGTGTCTTCCCAGCCAAGAACCGTGCCATTGCCATCCCAGTGGACCTGGACAGTCAGGTGAACACGCTGTCCCTGAAGACCCATAACATGGTGCAGCGGGCCGCTAAAGACTGGAGGCTGTCTGCCCGCGCCCGGCCCCGCAAGGAGCCCCTTGGCTCGCCCGACTACAAGAGCATCATCGAGAAGCTACAGGTACGGTCATATCCCATGTACTACATGCGTGTAAACCGTGTAACAGGATTTTTATACAAATTTAAAAAATAAAACTGTATTGACCACACTTTATATCCCAAAAATGCATTTCTCACGGTTGCCGAATGAGGAAAAGAAATGCATTCTCAAGTATAGCCCTTATGTCCCTATGTATTAAACTCATAGCTGACGAAATTTGGCAAAATCAAGGGATGAAACTCGGTTAATAAGCAGGATATTACAGTATGTGAGCGACAGCGCCACCTAGCTGTTGCAGACAGAACTGTCACACCACACCAGCAGTCATCACTGTCATATCGTTACAGCAGCTAACTCCGTGGCATCACTGCAGTCAACACAGCTGTGTCTCCCACCCTCACTCCTCTTTGTCACAGCAAATGACGCTGTGCAGCTTTGGCTGGCGAGCTGCTAATTCCCACCAGCAGTGAGCTACACTGCAGCTCGCGTCAGAGAGATCATAAGTGTAGCAGCGGTGGAGAATGCTACTGTCCTGCACAAGAGCTCTTTGCAGCACGGCAGCAGGGCTATGTGGGTCTGAGAAGCTCTCTGCAGTGTGTTGTGTGTGTGAGTGTGTTTATGAGTGTGTGTGTGGGTGAGTGTGTTTATAAGTGTGTGTGAGGCACTGTGTGCTGGAGTGATCTGAGTCCATGCCAGCAAATTGTATAGGAATGAATTTTAAACATACTGGTGGTACTCAATTATTAGTAGTCTATATTGCTGAATGTATGATATTGTTTGACCATTGAGGGCTGTCTCAACAGACTACAGAGTACTAATGTGGCATATGTGTCCATTTGTGTGTGTTTGTGTGTGTGTTTGTGTGTGTGTGCGCGCGCTCAGGGGGTTGTGTCGTGTCTGGAAGAGCAGTTCAGTCCGAAGGTGCAGGCTGAGTTCTCGGTGCTGGTGGATGTGCTGCACCGTCCAGAGATGCTCTTCCCAGAAGCGGCCAGACTGCGCTGCGAGAGCGGAGCCTTCATGTCCAAGTGAGATGCCCCCCAACCTCCTGTACCCCCACCCACCCCCACCCCACCCCTCCCCCTGTCTTCCCCCACACACACACATACACACAGAGTGTGACCCTGCATGTCGTCTGGGCAAAAGGTTTCCCTCTCCGGGGAAAACTAATAATGTCTCCGGGGAAAACTAATACACTGACTAATGTCCAGCACCGATGTCCTGAACACATGACATATGACATCCAAAATATATTTCAGATATTTTCTTGGTTTCCTATAAATAGACGATAATAGTCTCACGCTGGATATGATATTGTGTAACCTTATTGACGGTTAGGGTGACCTCACTGATGTCACTTCAATTTAACACTCTCATGCACTTATTTTTTTCTTGAGTCTCTCGCCCTTTTCAAATGAGTCATGCCAAGCTTAACAACATTTGGCCATGTGCATAAATAGTGTGATTGAATGAAAAGGTAGAAGTTGTTTATGAACTGTTGATTGAAGTTGATTGTCTGTTCAGGCACACATTTTGTATTTGTTTGTTTTTATCTGTGTGTGTGTGTGTGTGTGTGTGTCTGACCTAACATCATGTCCTCCACTGCTCCACCAGGCTGATCAAGCACACCAAGAAGCTGATGGAGCAAGAGGAGAAGCTTTGCATCAAGATCTTGCAGACACTGCGCGCCATGCTGGACAAAAGGGAGAGCATGGAGGGAGTTCAGAGTGCAGTCCCCGCCTCATCCACCTCCGCGTGCCTGTCTGTCTGTCTGTCTGTCTGTCTGTCTGTCTGTCTGTCTGTCTGTCTGTCTGTCTGTCTGTTTGTCTGCCCGCCTGTGTTGCATAACCTATTCTGAAAGCAGCGAGCGCGGCGACCGAGGCAGAGACAGAGGCAGCCCCAGGCAGAGGTGGCGTGCTGTGCCTGTTGGATGCGGCGTCTCCTGTGTCTCTCTCTGTTGCCGCTCAAACGCTGCTGCTCCTGCGTGCCATCCTCGGCGACAGCAAGTCACGGAGGTCCAGCGGAATCCTGTTAAGTATTTAGACGGAGAAGTCTCTGATGACTCGTAGGGACGGGGGGGCAGGAAGCACCTGCAGAGTGTGATGTCACCCTGGCTTGAGCCTGTGTGTGTGTGTGTGTGTGTGTGTGTGTGTGTGTGTGTGTGTGTGTGTGTGTGTGTGTGTGTGTGTGTGTGTGTGTGTGTGTGTGGTTGCTGTACCCCAAGTGGCCACTAGCTGCTGCCTGACTTGCGTCACTGTGGTTAAGAGGTAGGGAGGGGGTGGCATGGTGAGGCTGGACTGAACCTGTTGACCTGTCTGCAGTCTGACACCAGGGTGAGCAGGTGACAGGTTTTTAGGGGTGGGGTATAGATGGAGGGGTGCACAACTTCTCCACCCCCATAAACACACCATAAGCCCAGTCTCAGGGAGAGAGAGAAAAGAGAGAGAGAGACCCAGACGGTGAATCAGTATTCACCGGACTGCTCGCCTCCATTACATAAGCCAGAGTCACATGAGGACACAGTGTGAGAGAGAAGAGGGGGATGAGAGAGAGAGCTGAAGAGAGAGAGAGAGCGAGCGGAGAGAGAGAGAGGAGGAGGAGGCACCGAACAAACAAATCAATACTGCAGTGAGCTGAGTTCATCCTGGCTTTGTTCCATCCTGCTTGGAACCTGGACAGAGAGAGAGGGAGAGAGAGAGAGTGAGAGGGTGGGAAGGAGGGAGAGAGAAAGAGAAGAGAGAGATATAGAGGGAGGGGAGAGAGAGAGAAGTGCAGACAAAGAACCAGGGGGAGAGGGAAGGTGAGAAACCCAGAGAGGGTGGAGAAAGAAGGGATGAGGCAGAAAGAAGGGATGAACAGGCTGAAGTGAATGGAGAGAAAAAGTGAGGAGTGGAGAAATAAAGTTGAGAAAGTTTGGGGGAGAGGGGAAAAAAAGTCACCCCCGGACCAGACAGCCCCAGTGTTGTACCAGCACAGAAAAATGATGCCTCAACAGGCATGTATTATGCATCAGAGGTGCCATTACAGACATTTAAGCATCACAGCTCACACACACACACACACACACACACACACACACACACACACACACACACACACACACACACACACACACAGCTCGTCAACATCTGACTTTCTGCAGAGGTAGTTCAGTGAGCACTCTAAATGACTCTTCAATCCACCAGCTACAAACAGCCTAAATAACAGCAGTTAAAAGATTTAAGATAATCAGTGAAGACTTGTGAGTGTGTGTGCATGTGTTACAAAGGTGTAACGCAATAAATGTTTGTTTGTTTGTTTATCTTCCTCTTTCTGTCTCTCTCTCTTTCCTCTGTGTGTGTGTGTGCGTGCAAGTGTGCGCGTGTGTGTTGTGTGTGTGTGTGTGTGTGTGTGTGTGTTTATTCCGTCTCCTCTGCCGGGCGCTGTGTGCTGCTTGCCCTGTGAGGGGAGCTGCAGACTGAGGCAGACGTCTGCCACAGCGCCGCAGCCAGCCAGCAGAGCCGAGCAGAGGTTGGTGGCTCCCCCTGGGGCACTCAAGAGTGTGGGAGGGAGAGAGAGGGAGGGAGGGAGGGAGGGAGGGAGGGAGGGGAGCATGTGAGGAGCCATGTGAGCGAGGGAAAAAGCGTGGCGTGCCTGCGGAGCGAGGGATTGGCGGGGAGCAGCCTCTGCTGAGCGCATGAGGAGACGGCCGGGGGGGGGGAGGGGGTGGTGCGGCGGCGCTTACGTAACGAGCCGCAGTGTCTGAGCCAGCCTCACGTGGCTCATCACGTTCTCTCCCTCTCTCTCTCACACACACACACACACACACACACACACACACACTCGTGCACTCTGTCTCTCTCTAGCTCTCTCTTTCTCTCTTTCTCTCTGGCTGTCTTTATCAAACTCTCACACAAACATGTGCTTTATTTTATACTGCCCTTCTTTCTCTTTATTCTTTTTCTATCTCTTTTGTTCTACTATTTCTTGACTTTGACTTTTAGTTTCACTCCTTCACTACTGTTTCTCTTTCTGTTTGTCTGTCTCTGTCCATCTGTCTCTCTCTCTCTCTCTCTCTCTCTCTCTGTCTGCCTGTATGTCTTCCTCACCACATGTTACCACTGAAAACACTGTCTTTCCCTGTTGTGTTACTTTGTAGCACCTTTTCTTTCTCTCCATCTCTCTCTCTCTCCCTCTCTATTTTCTCCCCCCTCTCCCCCTCCTCTCCTCCTCCTGTCCTTTCTCCCCTGGTCGGGTTATCAGGGCCCCTGTGGAGAAATTCCGCGGTTGCCAGGCAGCGGCGGGCTGTGACTCATGCCTCCCGTGCTGTAATTGGCACGGGCAGCCTCCCCAGCACTGTCCAGCTACTGCCCAGCGCAACAGGTCAACACGGGGGGCTGGGGCTGCTTGGCCAGGGGCTGGGTTAGAGAGAGAGGCACACATTTGATTCGTATCTCCAGGGGTTTAATTGCTTATGGGGGGGCGGGTGGATTAGATATACCAGTGTGGGCAGAGAGCAAGCTAGGCTTCTGCAGGCTAAGGAAGCATTGGAGGAACTTTTGTGTGATGGCTAGAGAAAGCTTTTATTTCGAAAATAAGAGGTCATGTTAGTAAGGTGCTCAGTGTTGTGTAAGAGGGTTAAAATTTGTGAGACGGAACCAACAGAAATGCTTGGAATTGGACAAGGTGCACAGTAGTGCATTGGTCACTGCGGTTGGGCACGAATGGCAGGGATTGCGTTTGAATGGGCCTGCGACAGAGAGCTTTAAAGCAGTTAGGGTCTAGTAGTAGTGTACGCAGGGGTAAGCTTAATCCTGTTGAGTCTGTGAGAGAGGTTGAACGAGTTAGCTTGCTAGATGTGTTGGCTGTCTGAGCTGTGGCACCAGGGAACTCAACCTGGGAATCAAAAGTCAAGTAAGGACGTGTGTGTGTGTGTGTTTGTGTTTGGTGCCAACTCTGCTTAGAGGGTGACCTCCGGTAGCGCATAGGGCTGAGGAGGCTTCTCTGCATGTGATCTCACGTGTAGTCAGGTGTACGAAGGGTGCAGCCCAGGAAATGGTTAAACACCACAGACAGGTGTGTGCCAGGATTCGGTGTCAGGCTTGTATCTAGGGGCAGGTGCACTACTGCATGTTTGGGTGTGGGTGTGTGTGTGTGTGAGTGTGCTTGTGAAAGGCCGCTGGAATACTGCCACTATGGCTCAGTTTCCCTTGCTTACTAAAAGCAAGTCGGAGGGTTTGCAAACCGTGTCAGGCCTTTGTGGACACGCGGGCAGGCAAGCAAGCACAAATCTCTTCTTGGCCTCAGGGAAGGTCTGCTGCTTTTTACAGTTAAGCACCTCTGAAAACATGTTTTTGAAAAGTGTATGTTAAAATTGATTTAAACAAAATCGAAAAAAACCTCGCAGTCAGCAGTGTTGAAATTTCACTCAAGGTGCTGGAATGGCAGCATTAGAAATACACCCCCTCACACAATCCTCTCTCTCCCCAGCGTATCCTCCAACCATACGACAGCTTGACTAGGGCGTGTGTGTGTGTTTCTTTGTATATGTGTGTGTCCGCAATGTCTCAGAGTCAGGTCTTACCCTTCGCTTGAACTGTCTCACGTTTTCCTGGTGTGTGTGTGTGTTCTCTGTGTGTGTATGTGTGTGTGTATAAACAGACCTCTGCTGTTTGTTGACAAAAGAAAACCCTATTATGTAATGTTATGTTCTCCCTCCCTCTTTCCCTTCATCTCTCTCTATCTCTCTCTCTCTTTCTTTCTTTCTCCCTCCCGCCCTCCCTCTCTCTCACTCCGCCAGCCAAGTTTCACACTCGTCGCTTCAGGCAAAGCAGCTTTACAGATTACCAGCCCCTCACCATTAAGCCTGTCCCACACATGCCGCCTTGCACACACACACGCCACCTTACACACACACACGTACACTCATGCACACACATGTACACACATATGCTGACATACACATGCACATGTTCTCTGACACATACACACACACACACACACACACACACACACACACACACACACACACACACACACACACAGACATACACACACAATCACATGTGATGTATAACACACTCATGGAAAAATAACATACCACTTTTAGACATATTCTCTGTCTACACACACACACACACACACACACACACACACACACACACACACACACACACACACACACTGATCCCGTCAACTCTTTGTTGACCTCCTTAAAGACCAGCTTTTGCTTTTAATCCTTTCAAGGCCAGCTGCTTACAAGTCTTACCTGAATGCCCGCGAGTCATTCATACCGCCAGGTCATTACGCAACCGACTAAGGCATGGAGCGAGACCCACTGCACCCAGCACGCCGCTTTAGAATAGATGGACACGCAGCCTATCCACAGCATCCTGCCTCCCTCCCCTTCCCAAATAGAAATAGCTGCCTGTTAGCCTGTCTCTCATACCTGCTTTCCATATCATGGGCACTGCATTTGAGGAAAGCATTTGATGTCAGGCGTGTCTGTGTGTGTCTGTGTGTGTTTTTTGATGAGGATGTAAGCAAATGGGTTGGCCGAGGAGCAGAGGCTGATTAGGGAGAATGAGAAGGTGATGTGTGTTGTAGCTGGCGAGAGCGTCTGCCCCCTCCCCCATCCTCCCGACACGAGTCAGGTGTCCTCTGACTAGAGCGCTCGAGCCGTGTGGTCACCATGGCAATGCAAGGGCACATGTGGTGTGCGTGTGTGTGTGTGTGCACACAAGAGAGAAATGATGTATGTGTGTGTGTGTGGGCACGTGTGTGTGCTTTCCTGCTGTGTGTGTGTGTGAGTGGCAGCACAGCCCCCTGAGGGCCCCTCTTGTCCTGCTGCCGTGCGGTGCTGTGGAGCCACAGGTGTGCACACCAGACCCAGCACATGGACTGGACATACTGCAGCTGTCCATAGACCAAAGTCCATAGACCAAACCCCAGAGCTCCGGACCCAACCCTGCAGACCAGCCCTGCAGTGTGAAGCTGAACCCCTACGCATCATCTCCAATGTGCCACACTGATGACAGACCACTGCCGTCTTATTCCCTTTGCAGTTTAAGTGGAGCCCAAAACCTCTAACTGGTCTAAGCCCTGAATTTAAGAGCAACGTTGGTCATTTTGCAGTCGGAGCACAGTATCCCTCAGGAGACTCCCCAGTCCGAGCAGTCTCTCTCTCTCTCTCTCTCTCTCTGAGGTTGAAACACAGGTTAGCGCTGTCATGCTGTAGAGCACAGCTACTGTAGTCTCTGTGCTCCTGCATTATTTAATTGCACTGAGGATGCAGTCAATCACACCTGACTGTGCATAAGCCATGGTGTGTTGTTTTTAAAGTTGTTTTTGGGGGCCAAGCAGAAGCTGCGAAGGCACCCATTGTGTTTGTTAGTTTTCTTATTATTATTCCTATGGCATGGGAGTCTATGGCAGCCATAGAACCGTCTGGTGAAAAGTTGTGAAATTTGGCACACTAATTAGGCAAAGTGCCATGATTTAATTTCACCAAGATTCAAGTCGGCACCTCGAGCGATCTAGCGCCACCAACGCTTCCGCCATTTTGGATTTTGTCAAAAACCTTTAAAAAGTTTCACGCCTCACATAGTTTGTCCGATTTTCACGAAACATATGATATTCAGACCAAGCAGCACAAAAGTTATCCCTTTTTCGTCTTCGGAACTAAAACCGTTCTCCCGTAACAGCCAATCGAAATTTGTGGCGAAGCCACCAAACAGGAAGTGAGCTCATATCTCCGCAACCATTTCATGTATCATAACCAAACTTAGTACGGGGACTCATAACCCCATCAGGAGGATGTTCAAAAACTTTGGTGACCTTTCACCTCTAGGGGGCGCTGCAATTAGGAAAAATGTGTTTTGGCCTGTAGCTGCTGTTGTGTTTGGAATTAAAATGTACTAGTAGGGTCTGTTAATACTGTTGAAGGTCCATAGGCTGACCCAAGCCAAATTGTGATGCCATCGTAATTGATTCGGCCACCATATTGGATTTAATCAAAAACACCTATAAGTTTTTACATGTCACAAAGTTTGTCCGATTTTCACTAAACTTGGTGCAGATGATCTTCAGACCAAGCCTCAAAAAAGTTCTCCCTTTTTGTCTTCAAATCTAAAACCGTTAAGCCCGTAACAGCCAATTAAAATTGTCGTCAAAGCCGCCAAACAGGAAGTGAAGTGATATCTCAGCAAGGTTTTCTCGTGTCAAGACTAAACTTACTACATGTGCTCAGGACCCAATTAGGAGGAGGCTCAAGAAATCAGGTACATTTTGACCACAGTGTGGCGCTATAATCACAGGAAGTAGGCTCATATCTCAGCAATGCTTACACATATTGAAACCAAACTTGGTACATGGACTTGAGACCCCATCCTGAAGATGCACAATAAATGTTGAGTCTTTTGACCACTAGTGTCATATCTCAGCAATGCTTTCACATATAGAAACCAAACTTGGTATATGGACTTGGGACCCCATCCTGAGGACACACAATACATTTGGTGACCAACCGTCCACTAGGGGGCGCTAGAGATACAGGAAATTAGCTCATATCTCATCAACGCCTTTACGTATCGAAACCAAACTTGGTATATGGACTCGGGACCCGATCCTGAGGACACACAATACATTTGGCGTACTTTGTCCACTAGGGGCGCTATAATTAGGAAGACTTTTTCGTATCGACACCAAACTTGGTACGTTGATTCGTGAACACATCCTAAGGACCCACATTTAATTTGGTGTGCTTTGACGACTAGGGGTGCTATAATTATCAACACTTTCACCGATTTAAACCAAACTTGATATGTGGACTTAGGAGTACATCTTGAGGATGCACAATTAATTTGGTGTGCTTTCACCACTAGGGACATTTAATCCAAACTTGGTATGTGGACTTAGGAGTACATCTTGAGGACACGCAATAAATTCGGTGACCTTCAAATCCAGTCCAGTCCAATCCAATGAAGTCCAATCCAATCCAATCTAACACAACACAGTCAAGTCCAGTCCAATCCAATCCAATCCCAACTCCTGCTTAACTGCTTGGCCCCCTCATTGCTGCTTGCAGCTATATTTTTGTTTCTGTTTTCTGTGCAAATCTGCCATCTGGCCACAGTGTGTGTGTGTGTGTGTGTGCTTGTGTGTGAATGATATGGTAGTTTTGTGTACTATAGTGTATGCATTGTGCATGAGCAACAAAAGAACAAGACTAAGCGTGCAGAGACACATGCACACAGTCAGACACACACACACACACAGAGCAATAACGAGGTTAGTGAATCACATGTGCCACTTCCGACATGACACAGCAGGCAGTGGGCTCAGGCGTTTGCTGTGGGATTGCTGTGGGCCCGGAGGAAGCCTACAAAATGCCTGCTTGTGTGTTCAGGGCTGTTTGTCTTGGATGGATGCTGCCAGAAAATCAACAGGACCTGGGATTGCTCTCACGCGCCACATGCTAATTTGTTTTTCTTTTCTTTTTTTCCCCCTCTTTTCGCCTGGCCATGGGGTGAGGAGGGGGGCGATGAGGTTTACAAGCCGGAGCCAATAAGCTGCAGTCAGGCCACTGGGCTGGGCTGGTGTTTATCGGAATTCTGACGGAGCCTTCCAGAAAGTTTCCTCCAGTGAAAAAGTCAACTGACTGTTGACTGTGTCTGTCAAGATTGAGAAAGGAGAAATAAGAGTGGAATGGAGAGAGTATGGTCTCCATGTGGAGAAATGCAGAGAGACAGCTATAAGGGAAGAAGGAGAGGGAGGTAGAGAGATTGATTAAAATGGACATGGTAATTGGAATGGTGCGTGTTGGGGAAAGGGAGTTGTTGTGAAATGAATCACTCTGTGCAGGCTATGTTTCATATTTCTGCAAGCTCTTCGGTGTACCCCATGTACATCTTGGTGTCCTCCACAGATGACACACACACACACACACACACACACACACACACAAAGACAGAGAGTGTGAGAAACAGACACACACATGAGATTCAGCTTGAAGTGTCCTCCGCTGTCATTAAAAACTACTATCCCAAAGAACAGCAGGTGGTCTGTGAGGAGCACAATGCGAGGAGCTATTTGTGGTAAATGGGCAAAGTGAGGAGAGAATGGCGAGCAGTGAGAGGCAGGGTGTTATGCACCCCTCTCCAGCACCACAGGCCTGCTTTCACACACACTCCCACTCCACGCTCCATCTCCCCCCTCACTCTTGGCCATGTGTGTTCTACACGGCTGCTGGACCAAGCAGGCTTGAAGGACTACCACTGCTCTCAGAGAACAAAAGGAGAGCAAGACTGAGTGGGAGTCGCTGTGTACAAGACATCCTGTATATTTGCTTGCACTCGGACTTGGACATCTCAAAGCTCTTGGATTATTTTTGTCCGTAAGACACATTTGCTGTGTTGAGAACAAAAAAGCAGCTGTTGTTACTGAGGTGGCTGAGGTGGTGCTGATGGGGCTCGTGGAGCAACCTGTTATGAACACAGCCACTGACATGGCTTCCCCAGAGGCTGTGGAGGCTGATGGCAGGCTGACCGCAGCGCTCATAAGGCCCTCATGTACTGTGAAACATACTCATACTGTGGAACGTTCCAGATATCAGAGCACATAGGCCCTCGTGTACTGTGAAACATACTCATACTGTGGAACGTTCCAGATATCAGCGCACATAGGCCCTCGTGTACTGTGAAACATACTTTTTTAGGTTATTTAGCTGGTGATAATCTGACACGTGATTGAAGATTGGTGGACAACCATTGTAACTTCCGTCACACGGTCTAGACGTTCTTTCAATTGAAAGGGCAGCAAACCGTTTCAGATCAAGGCAGAAGTTACAGTATCCTCATTTTCCTTATTTCCACCATCTTCTGTCTGGTGTGTGGGAGGCAGAGATTCCTGAGGGTGTAGACTCTGTTTCACTTTTCTTCTGTTGCCATAGGCTTGCTGTCATGGATGTGACACCTAACATTCACTAGAGTTACCTGAAATGACATTTACCGTTAACGGCTCTGGGCTGTACAAATGAAACCGACCAGAGTTTAGTCAGAGTGAAGGAAGCCGTGCGTGAAGGTGAGAGACCTCGAGTATCGAGTTTGGACCAGAAGAAGCATTCAGGAGACGGACAATGAGACCATAGAAGACTGAGGGAGAGGACATGACCGTAGAGGGGGGGACAGTGGGAGAATGGAGCAGCAGACAGTAGCACAGAGCCATGACTGAGGCAGGAAGTGGGCACTGATCGCTCATGTGTGTGTGTGTCCGTGAGCAGCGTGCGTCCGAGCGCTGACTGTTACATAAGCTGCACCCGTCAGCATGGAACCTGTGGCGTTTTGCGTCGCAATGGCGCTTGTGCTCACACGCCAAGATGAGGTCACCGGAGGAATCGATCCCCCATCACACACCCCCGCCCTCTCTGTCTCTTTTGTAAACCATCATAGCCTGAGGGCAAAAGCACACACATCTTAAAACATCTATCAAACATCAGAACCTGCTACCGCTGAATGGAAATTTGACCCTGCTATGTTTACCGTGAAGCTCAACCGTGAACCTGTGTGCTCTAAGGATTCTGGTCTATTCGCTCATCACTGCAGTGAGGTTCACTTTGTTCACCATGGGCACACTGCGAGAGAAACGCTGCCTCTCCTCACAAGGCCTGTTCCAAGTGGAGCTTGTTTGCCACCGGCTATTTTAAGTGACCACAGCAGACCTTCTTGAGCAGCTGATGATCACTCTGAAGCGTGCAGTCGTGTCCGTGCTTATGACCAGTTAGGTAGTGGTCATGGGTGAGAGACTGCTACACGCATGATGATCATGTAAATGTATTCTACAACACTTCTTACATAAATACTGAGTATTGACAGCGCAGGATCATGCAGTTCATCCATGTGGTTTTATTACGCTCCACACGTGTGCTATGTAGGGGATAGTGTATTGTCCATTGGCCAATATCAGAAAATAAGTCCTGACATGTAGGCCGAAGAGAATTGCTGGTCTTGCTTCACCCCTAAGGGGCCGGTGATGGAGAGGCCGGTGGACAAGACGACATCCTGCTTGGTATACGGCTACATGACAAACGAGAAAAGTAACTTCACATAATATGTCTTTTACAATTATTTTTGTGAAATAGTCTGTCACACAGATAGAACTTGAAAGCAACATATTACCTGCTGATTTTTAATGAAGTTTCAGTGTGATACTGTAAGTGAACGGATGTTGCGGAACGTGAATCAGAAGCACAGAACTGGTTGTCCTTAGCAGTGGTCATTCATTTTAGACTGCTATCATATGTCTGACGTCAGAATATTGGGCCCATTCAAAGTCAGTGGAACATTCTGCAGCTTTCTGAGGAGCCATATAATTAAACTTGACACGCACCTCAAAGGGGTTGTGTGTCTCAGGTCTTTGTCTGCTCTAGTTCTTCTAATACAGAACTGATCTGTACTGGCCTCTGTTTGGAGAACGTCTTGCACAGTAGCTAAATAGCTCATTGTGTGGATTTCTGACTGCTGATACTGTACTCCATGTTTTTTTCTTCTCAAAAAAAGTTAGACATAAGTGAAAGTTGGAACTGGGAGGGTTTATTTTTGGGGTGGGTCTGCAATTGTCTGACATGTGACCTGGGTCCTCAGGGCAAGAGTGTTGTTCCCCTCCAGGCTCCCAGACAGAGTGCGGCTGGGGTGTCCAGGCAGCGCGGCCAGACGGAGCAGAGGGGGCCTCGGGGCTCAGTGTTGGGGGTGTAGGTGCTGTTTGGGCGGGATGGTGGTGGTGGTGGTGCGTGTCTGCGATGGAGTCTCGGACAGCCCAGCCGCAGTGTGTCGTGCCTGTGCACATTTTAAACAGGGGCCGCTGCCTGCCTGCCTGTCTGTGCTAGTGGGCTGCCTGCCTCCCGCATCTTCCTCCCTGTTCTCTCATTCTCTCTTTCCCTCTTTCTCTCTCTCTCTCTGTCTCTCTCTCTTTCTCTCTACCTCTCCGTCCTTACATCACCTGAGTGGATATTTTTTTTCTTTTTTTTGCACTGCACCAGACAGATGAGTCAGGCTGCCAATGCCACCTCTCTCTCTCTTTCTTTCTCTCTTTCTTTCTCTCTCTCTCTCTCTCTCTCTCTCTCTCTCTCTCTCTCTCTCTCTGTCTCTCTGTCTCAATCTCTCTCTCTCTCACTGTCTTTCTTTACCATGCCTGAAATGCATTGCAGAAGTGTGTGTGGCAGACTGTGACTTGGCAGCCTAGAGAGACAGGGACTGAGAGGTGCCAGAGAAACAGCCCCCTAGACTGATTTGACTGACTTGACTGACTGAGTCTGTGTGTGTGTGTGTGTGTCCGTCCCAGAGGCTTTGTGTGCACACGTGTCTGGATGCATGTATCTGTGTTTGGGTTTTGTGTGTGTGTTCTGTTGTTGTGCTCTGTTGTTAAATAAGGGGGAAGTCAACACTTTTGGTAGTCAACTCAATCAGCAGTCTTGAGTAGCCTGGAGACACTTGTCAAAAAAACTTTTTGTAAAAAGATTTGAGAAATCCAATACTTTCATATTGTTGTTCTGTGCGTGCCTACTGTGTGTGTGTGCGTGTGTGTGCGCACTAGATGATTGGATGGGAGTGATGGAGGAGTGTTAGGTCTGAGATGGGAGTTAATTGGCTGACGACTCACCTGCTGTGTGTGTGTGTTTTGGTGTGTGTGTGTGTGTGTCAGAGAGAGAAAGAGAGAGAGTCTGGGCCTCTGGGCACAGCCAGACACTGCAGGCAGACAGGCGTCTGCACTGACTGCTGATGAAGTGTTTACTGAGAAAGCGGGAACATCAGCTGCACGTGCTCCTCAGAGAGAGAGAGAGAGAGAGAGAGAAGGAAGGGAGGGAGGGAGGGAGAGAGAAAGGGAGGGAGAGAGAGAGACAGTGCAAGAGAGATAGAGGCTGTTTTTGTTTCAGTCTTGTAGTTGAGCAAGCTGCTTTAGCAGTTTGTTTTTCCCCTCAGTTTGTGTCAGGCTTGCCAGGCTCATGTGCTTTTGCGGTTTTCCATGGAGACTGTGTTGTGTTGTGTTGTGTTGTGTTGTGTTGTGTTGTGTTGTGTTGTGTGTGTGGACTGCTGAGATCGGGTGATATGAAGTGCATATGAAGACATATAATAGGGTCCTAAAGAAAGAGTGTGAGAGTGTGAAAAAGGAAGAGTGTGTGTGTGTGTGTGTGTGTGTGCCGTCATGCCCACACAGGAGAAGAGTGAGTGTGTGTGTGTGTGTGTGTGTGTGTGTGTGCGGTCATGCCCACACAGGAGAAGAGTGTGTGTGTGTGTGTGCTGTCATGCCCACACAGGAGAAGAGTGAGTGTGTGTGTGTGTGTGTGTGTGTGTGTGTGTGTGCGGTCATGCCCACACAGGAGAAGAGTGTGTGTGTGTGTGTGTGTGCTGTCATGCCCACACAGGAGAAGGTCGAGCGCCTGTCTTGCCTTAGTCTCCGTCCACCATGGCAGTTGCCATAGCAACGAGCAGACAATCCTCCCCGCCCGCCGCTGGTCTGAGGGGACAGTGAGGGGGCTGCATCCCTCTACAGGCACTTACACAACAGCACACTGAGGAGGGGGCCCACGCCACACACACACGGACACACACACACACACACATACAGACACAGAGGCACTCACATATGGACACATGGATACACACACACACACACACACACACACACACACACACACACACACACACACACACACACACAAACATCTACCCATGGACACACGGACACTCACCCACAAACACACGCACACACACACATGGATTCACAGATACACACATGCATGGGAGAGAAAGGGGGTGCACTAAAGTTGGAGTGAAGATGAGAACACTTGGTGAGAGAGAGAGAGGAAGGAAGGAAGGAAGAGTGAGGGAGTGAGAGCAGCGGAAAGAAGTGATGGAGAGAACTATGGAGAGTAAACGAGAGACGGAGAGTGGGAGAGAAAGGGCAGAGAGAGAAAAAGAGAGGGAGAGTAGGAGGAGGAGGGAAGCTGCTGGCTGGACGTGCTTTATGTTTCAGCAGCCAGCCACACATTATGCAATCAGGAGGGGGTGAGAGAAACCTGTTAACTTCAGTGCATCTCAAGACTACATACTGCAACTCTCCCTGAGCCCCAAACTACAGTGTGTGTGTGTGTGTGTGTGTGTGTCTTTGTATCTGTGCTACCCTGTTCCCTCTCCCTCTGCCTGTCTTCCCTCGTGATCTCCAGGTGTTATGTAACTCACTCTCCCTCTCTCACTCACGCACACACACACACACACACACACACACACACACACACACACACACACACACACACACACACGTTTGTGCTCTCTGAGGGGGAGCTGTTTTGATGGCAGCCGTCTGGTTCCTACCTCCAGCTTTGATTCTTTCCTTCCCTCCTCCTAAAGGCTTTGCTGTTCTCTCCGAATAATTGGAGCAATTAAACCAGTTTATGCCGCTTATGTAAAAACTCCCCCATGTGAATATACTTATCAACTGACACACTTTAAAAAAAGACAGCCACTCTCTGCCACAGCTTTTGGGCTCTGCAGAGAAACCCACTGCACTGGATGCAGTTATTACGTTATCACTTTTTATAAGGCTGCAGAAGAGATTGTGTGTGTTTGTGTAGGTGTGTGTGTGTG